>NW_017890816.1:22629-33799 GCF_001540865.1 Ananas comosus | reverse complement strand
ATAAAGAATTTTCTATCAAAATTTTACGTGATTTGGATATTTCTACACCGTTAAACTTGCAAACGGCTCACTATGGCCATTAAAATTATTGATTTTGAGCCCCTTCGTATCACTAGGCAAATGATATCGAAAAATCATAAAATTTATTTTCTAGGTACTTCAAATACTCTAGATCAAATTTAACGGAGCCGATCAACGATTCGAAAGTCGCAACATCGAAAACGACCTGGAAGCAGCACAGAAGGCTCTGTGCTTCCAGAAGCATAGTAGCCTGGCTCCGTTAAACTTGATCTAGAGTATTTAAAATACCTAGAAAATAAATTTTATGATTTTTCGATATTATTTGCCTAGTGATCAAAGGTGCTCAAAATCAATAATTTTAATGGCCGTAGTGAGCCGTTTGTAAGTTTAACGGTGTAGAAATATCCAAATCATGTGAAATTTTGATAGAAAATTCTTTATACTATATAAAACAATATCAATATCTTTGATCTAAAATTTTAATATCATATTATCACGTTTTGTAAGAAATTTATTTTCAGCCGTTAATTTTGAGCCCCTTCGTTCACTAGAAAAATCGCATAATTTATATTCTGGGTACTTCAAATACTCTAGATCAAGTTTAACGGAGCCGATCGACGATTCGAAAGTCGCAACATCGAAAATAACCTGGAAGCACGGAAGGCCAGAAGCATACCAGCTCACTCTATATATGTATAGAGTGAGCTGGTATGCTTCTGGAAGCACGGAGCCTTCCGTGCTTCCAAGTCGTTTTCGATGTTTGGACTTTCGAATCGACGATCAGCTCCGCTAGAGTTGATCTAGAGTATTTGAAGTACCCAGAAAATAAATTTTGTGATTTTTCGATATTATTTGCCTAGTGATCGAAGGGGCTCAAAATCAATAATTTTAATGGCCATGGTAAGCCATTTGTAAGTTTAACGGTGTAGAAATATCTAAATCACGTGAATTTTGATAGAAAATTCTTTATACTATATAAAACAAGATCAATAACTTTGATCTAAAATTTTAATGTCATATCATTATATTTTGTAAGATTTTTATTTTCAGCTGTTGATTTTGAGCCCCTTCGATCACTAGGCAAATGATATCGAAAAATCGCAAAATTTATTTTCTAGATATTTCAAATACTCTAGATCAAGTNGATTTTTATTTTCAGCCGTTGATTTTGAGCCCCTTAGTTTACTAGGCAAATGATATCGAAAAATTGCAAAATTTATTTTTTAGATACTTCAAATACTCTAGATCAAGTTTAACGGAGCCGATTGACGATTCGAAAGTCGCAATATCAAAAGCGGCCTGGAAGCACGAGATGCTCCGTGCTTCCAGAAGCATAGTAGCCTCACTCTATATATATATATATAAAGTTGAGCTCCTTTGTTCTTAAAAGTACATGAGCAGAACATATTTATGACTTATTAGCCGTCAAATCGTCTCAAAATTCATACAGCATTAGTAATGAAAACTTAATGGAGCACACCGTTGGTAGTGCATGCCATAAAAACGGATATTCAGGCGATCTAAGAGCTAAAAAGTAACGAGCATAAATGCTTCTGTACTTTTAAAAACATAGATGGATTGTATGGCTGAGTGAGATTGGTGGCCCTTTAATTAGAATAATAAAGGAGATGATCGAGGGTCTCAAAGTTGGCACAATAGGACTTAGATTGAGAGTTATTAATTGTAGTGATATTATATATTTATTGCATGCATGTGTGATAAAATTTTGTTCCCATAAATAGACAATTATTCCTCCATGTTTTCCCCGTTGATGTTCTGACCATTTTTAGTTAGCATGAAGTGATCGAAATGACTCGTTATTATTAGCACTAATTGATCGAAATGGCCTCGTCTCCTTATCATCTTTTCCATAATACAACAAATCATATATATCCTAATTGCCATAAACTATTTAAAATTAAAAATTATTAATTACTATCTCACAGCAGTTAATTAAAAGTACAATTGCAAAAGAAAATCCTTTCTATATACAAGCACTTTTTTTTTTGGAGAGAAAGAAATGTAACAAGCTATCTGTTTCGTTTATTTATAAAAATAAACTTAGTTACAAACATTAAAAACTAGGCTTCGAATTTTGGTGTTTTAGTGTTTTTAGTTTTGCCTACTTTTTTGTTTTTGTTTTTATAAACCTTGGTGTTTGTTTTTCCTTTTTTCATGTTTTTAAAAGGTTTTGCTGTGTCAAATTCTGTACCTTAGTTCATTTTACTTAATTAATGAAGCAGATAAAAAACTATCTTTTTTTCAAAAAAAATAAGAGGAATCAGTGTTGTGAATCGAACTAAACAAACTGATTATAACTAATTTTCTCCTTAAACAAAATTTTAATTAAGATCAACAAAAATAATTAATGCAATACTACTTCTCTAGCATTAACATGACAACTCAGTTGTAACAACTAGTCACTAATTATGTAGCTATCATAAACAGAACAAAACACACCATCTGGGATTGGAATAAATACTTTTCACACACAGCTAATTAGCAGTTAAATATTCGCATTTAATTTGTTTGTTCATATTAATTATCCAACTTTTTCTATATAGATTTTTTTTCATTAATCTAAATTTGAAACCAGTTAATTAGAAGTATTTGTTTACTAATTAATTTCCATTTTCTCTACACTTTTCCGAGATTATGATTATGTCAAAATAATTTTGAACTGTTCCTTCAACTTTAACTTTTGATCGAGTTTCGAAATCTACTTATTCTAGTTGCTTCAATCGAAAGTACATACACCATTAACTATTTCGGTTTTACTAGCTAAAAAAGAATTAAAATAATTAAATTTGATGAAATTATAGATAAATTTGATAAAATTGAGGGACTGAATCACTTAATTCTAAGAAATTAAAAGCTATGGAAATCTCAGTTGAAAAATTAAAGTAGAGGGAACCATTTCAAAATCGCCTATAGTTGAGGGGGTCTCCAAAAATTTTTAGAATTTTTTTGTGAATTGATATAATTTAATTTAGGTTTCTTCCGCACAATCGAACTAAAATTTATGATTTAATTTAGGTTTCTTCTGCACTAAAATTCGCAGCATGCGAGAATCAAACCTTTCGTAAATTAATTTAGGTTTCTTCTGCACAATCAAACTAAAATTCGCAGTATACAAGAATCAAATTTGTGACCTCTGTTTCTGAAACTACTTGTCGGATCGTTAGCGCTAAGTATTAATCCCAATACTCGAGTTGTTAGAAATTATTAATCCCAATACTCGAGTTGTTAGAAATGTTGGCTTAAATGGGCTAGCATTCTGCCATGTGGCGAGAAGCCATGTGGGCCGAGTTATCTTCGAAATAGCGTGAGGTTGGGTTGGGCTGAGTCATGTTCGAAGTGGCGTGAAGCTGGGTTGGGCTGAGTCATGTTCGAAGTGGCGTGAGGCTGGTTGGGCCGAGTCACAATCGAGACTCGTGGGCGTTGTATTTGTATGCTTTAAGTAAATTTGTTGCGTATTTCTAACAATTTGAGCTTTTGGGATTAATGGTTAGCGCCAACGATCCGACAAGTGATATCAGAGCCAGAGGTCATGGATTCGATTCCCGCATGCTACTAATGTGTGCATTCTACTAATGTGTGCAGATGAGTGGAGATTGTTGGCTTAAATGGGCCAGCATCCTACCCTGTGGCGAGAGGCCATGTGGGCCGAGTCATGTTCAAAATGGCGTTAAGCTGGGTTGGGTCGAGTCATGTTCGAAGTGGCATGGGCTGGTTGGGCCGAGTCACAATCGAGACCCGTGGGCGCGCTGTATCTATACGCTTTAAGTGAATTAGTTGTGGCACCAATGATTCGATAAGAAATACACAACTAATTCACTTAGGGGCTGTTTGGTTGTACGCATTTGCAGCCACAATTTCTTTGTTTGGTTTAGTGTAGTTGAGTTCAACTGCTGCAGTTCCAACTGCACAAGAAGGCCCAAATGCTGCAGTTGGAACTACATCCAAATTGGTCGTAGTTCCAACTGCAGCAGTTGGTGAGGGATAGGATCACCCACAAATTAACAATAATAAATAAATAAATAAATAGCTAAATAAATAAATAATATATGTATATAGGTAAATAAAAATACTTGTAAATAAACTCATACTAATAAAATTTTTTAGACAATACAAGCTTTGTGCAAAAAATTAAATTTTTTAAATTTATTTTATTTAAAATATAAATATAGTTTTTTTTTTTTAAATTTTTATAGAATGTGATCGTGTATGTTAATTTAATAAGTTTTAATTAATTATAATTATTAAATTTGATAAAAAAAATGAGAGAATCGTTTAAATTTTTAAAGTTTGATTTACATATTAAAATTAAATAAATTAAAAATTTTAAATGTGTCGATTAATAAGTTGAAGAATTATTGAAAAATATAAAAATATTATATATATCTACTTATTTATTTATAAATAGTAAATTTAAATAATTAATAAATTTATACAATTATTTTTTGTTTAGTGAAGGTAACCTCACCACTCTATCTGAAAAGGTGACAAAATTCATAAATACAACTATCAGCTTCATATTACCAAACAGAAGAAATGTAACTGCAGCAGTTGCAACTGCGTAAAACCAAACAGACTAGGTGTAGTTACAACTGCAGCATTTGCAACTGCATGTATTTCCAACTACATTGTTTCTGTAACTACATCCAACCAAACGGCCCCTTAAAGCGTACAGATACAGCGACTACAGGTCTCGATTGTGATTTGGCCCAACAAGACTCACGTCACTTCGATTATGGCTCGGCCCAACCAACCTCACACCACTTTAAACACTCGATCCGATCTAACCTTCAGCCACAAAGTAGGATGCTGGCCCTATTAAGCTGACAATCCCACCTCACGCTACAGAGTAGGATATTGGCCCTTTTACGCGTACTTGTCACTATTAATAATTTACTTTTTCTTATTAATTATTTGAGCACAAACTACATACGTGCATCATAACGCGGGAAGATGAAGACCATTTCTTTTTGCTGAGGAGTTGCGTGTGAATTCGGTTGATATCATGCAAAACGAATGAAGCTTCTTGTTAGCTTTATATGCAATTGAATTTGGCTTGTGAGAACAATTAAGTTATACATCACAATCAAAGAGTGTTAGAGTAGATATAAAGTTTATTTTATTTTATTTTATTTGTAGAGAAAGATAGTAAACTTTCTGCTTCGTTTATCTTTTAAAAACTAAATTTTATAAATTTTAAAAATTATTTACGTAGTGATCAAAAAATCATAAAATCGACAATTTATGACGGTCTATATCAGCCGTTTATTTCTTTAACAGTATAGAGCAATTCAAAACGCTTGAATTTTTGATAGAATTTTTTTTATTATGCTTATATAACTTTTGATAATTCCGATCATAAATTAAGAAAATCTAATATATATTTTCACAAGGCTATTCGTTTTTTACTGTTTATTTTTTAACTCTTCGATGAGCTTGATAACAATTTTTAAAATTTATTAAATTTAGTTTCTAAACGCTTTAAATACTCTACATCAATTTTGACGGTTCCGATCATTGATTCGGAATTCCTATCATTTAAATCGACTTAGGAGGACGAAAGCTTCCGTCTTCCTAAAATGATAGTAACAGAATTATATATATATATATATATATATATATATATATATATATATATATATATAGCATCATTGTTTTCAATGATGCGGCTTTCAAATCGACGATTGGCTCCGTTAGACTTGATCTACACTATTAAAAATATTTGGTAACTAAATTTTGTAATTTTTTGAGATTATTTACCTATCAAACGAATAGTTTAAAAATAAACGGCTGAAAATAAAAATTTCATAAAAAATGATTATAAAAGACTTGAATTTAAGATCAGAGGTACTGATCTTACTCTAAATAGTGAAAAAAATTTTCTACAAAAATTTTATCAGATTTGGATTATTTTACATCGTTAAATTACAAACGCATCACATCTACATTAAAATTGTCAATTTTGACAATTTGTGCGGATTAGATCCAAATCCCCAGGAGCGGAAGAATTCATCGGCATTCGCAGTTGTTTTCTCCAGATTCATCACTATCTTCTTCAACTTTATATTTTGCGGCACAATACTACGGTTCTTTAATAAGTATTTGAATAGAGGAAGAGATTCAAGATGGACCATGATTCCTCCCGTGCTATGCTTCACTTTTTGTGCTATGCTTCACTTTTTGTTTGAGAAGATAGTAGTCATGCAGGCCCAGCGCATCCTCAGTGTCGTAAACTGCATCCTCGATACTCTTCAGCCAACCATGGAGGCGGTCTATATGTGGGCTCTTTTCTGCGGCCTCGATCAATATCTCCATTCGGGGGATGATGACATTCTGCAAATCCCGCAGCTTTTTATTCACATCCATGCCAAGGTAGGAGTAGCCCTTCTTGAGGAGGTCGATCAAGAACGAGGATGAAGCGAACCATTGGAGTCCCGCGAGCACTACGGATTTCGCCATGGACTTGTCGATTAGATAATGATGACAATGATGACGAGAGTTGGAGAGGTCTACAAAGTGAAATGGCCCAGAGTAGAGATAGAAGAGTGAGCTTTCGATGTATAGAGGTAGGCTAATATACTATCGGGTTACCATCCTTAACACAGTATAACACTAAACAACTTATCAACTAACTCAGAAATTTACACACTAAATCCAACCCTATTCATGCAAAACAAAAAACCTAACAAAAATAAAAAAAGATCAAACAAAAATAAGAAATGAAAGTAAAAAAGAAATTAAGATCAAATAAGTGTTTCTTTTCTTTTCCAAAAACACTTTCCTAGCTTTAATTTCTGCCATCATTGTGATAAATTAAAGTACAAATTTGTTAAAAATAGCTGATGTAGCAAAAGCCCAGCATGCTTTTAAAATAATTTAAAATTTTAATATAAAATTTAATTAACATTTTTTCTTATCTAATAAAAATAATCTAATTAAATATGAAAGACATATTTCCTTAAAATAATATAGTAATAAATTTATATTAAATAATTATCCAGAAATAGTAGTTCTATTTATTTTGTTGAAATAAAAATTTTACCGTTGAGTAGTTAGTCTCTTATAGGAATAAGGACTCTTTTTTGTCTCCAATCTACTCCGTTTGGGAGGTCAATTGCATGTCCATAATGAAAAAAACTTTCCTGCCTCGAGGTGGCGTATAGACGCTAATGAAAAAAAAATAACAAACATTAGTAAATAAAATGTTGTATTAACTTATATTACGTTAGTAAATAAAATTTTGTATTAACTTATATTCTATACATTTTACAGGTGTATACAAACGCGTAAAAATTTTGTATAGCTGGATTAATTTTATAAACCCACTAATACAAAGAGTTGAGGTCGATTTTGATCGATTTGAATATAATATTGCTAAAATTAGATTAAATTTTTTATACAGTAATGTAATATAAAAAGAGTAAATTTCAATTCGACCCGATTTAACTTTTTTTCACTTTGCTTAGGTTTACTTTACCTCCATATAGTTTAATTTTTTCTTTCACTAAAAAATTATATCTCAAATAGGGTGTTAAATTGAAAATTTTAAAAAAAAGTATAGGATGGCAAAATAAACAAAAATGCTAAATCACATGGAAGCAAAGTAAAAGAAAAATCTGCCAACGTCATTCGGGCCCTACTAGGGATGAACCGCCCCACAATGCACTTTATCTCTATATCCAACAATTACGATAGAATGATTAGGTTTAGCAATCTTCTCTGCCATTTTACTTTTTTTTATAATACCACCTTTGTAGTGGTCGAAATAGGCGTTAGTTTTGATTGCATGCAACTGGTTGGTAAGCAATCGTTTTCAAAAACGCATGTTCATCAACAAAGGGAACACTTTCAAACCCAAATATTAATGGTAATATAATCGAAATGTATACTCTTGTCTAGATGTACTAACTGTTGAGACATACAATAATATATTTTTTTATTAAAGTTCCTAAATATTTTTAAATATTTACAATTTACATAAGGATAGGCTTTTTTTCGTTACTACACTACGCTTTTTCATAATTTTCCAATCGTCGTGATCAGACCAGCTGAGGCCATCAATAATATATTGTTAAGATAGATCGATCGAGTGCCCGGTCTTATAATTGAACCCTATGTTTTTATCTAAATTTACTAACTGACTAGACACATAATAATCAATTTTTCTATCAAAATTTCTAGACATTGTCAAACACCTACAACCAACATAGGGATAAGCTCGCTGTGTAACTACACCACGCTTTTACACGATTTTCTAACTGTCGTGCTCAGACCCGCCATCACATCTCTTGCTGAGGCCGTCCATAATGTACTGCGGGAATAGTTCGATTAAGTGGCTGTTCTTTATCTTGACCAAACCTGCAATAGCGGCTGAGGTAACGAAAGACCAGCATGATCCTAAAATAATTCAAAAGTTCAACTAAAATAATTTAAAAATCAAGTTACTTTTAATAAAATAATTTTATATTCCGTATAATGTTAGATTATAAAAATCGCAAAAACTATATGAAAAAAATAATAGCTATAGCTCATGTTAAAAAGGGCACCCTAAATGTTTTTCTTTTCCAAAAACATTTTTCTAGCTTTAATTTCTACCATCATTGTGATCAATTAAAGTACAAATTTGTTAAAAATAGCTGATGTAACAAAAGCCAAGCATGTTTTTAAAAGAATTTAAAATTTTAATTTAAAATTTAATTAGCATTTTTTCTTATCAAATAAAAATAATCTAATTAAATATGAAAGACATATTTCCTTAAAATAATATAGTAGTAAATATATATTAAATAATTATCCAGAAATAGTAGTTCTATTTATTTTGTTGAAATAAAAATTTTACCGTTGAGTAGTTGGTCTCTTATAGGAATAAGGCTCTTCTTTGTCTCCAATCTACTCCGTTTGGGAGGTCAATTGCATGTGCATAACGAAAAGAACTTTTCTCCCTCGAGATAACGTATAGACTCTAATGAATAAAAAATAACAAACGTTATTAAATAAAATGTTGTGTTAACTTATATTATGTTAGTAAATAAAATTTTGTATTAACTTATATTATATACATTTTACAGGTATATACAAACATATAAACATATTGTATAGCTAGATTAATTTTATGAACCCACTTATACAAAGAGTTGAGGTCGATTTTGATCGGTTTGAATATAATATTGCTAAAATTAGATTAAATTTTTAATACAGTAATGTTTTCTAAAAAGAGTAAATTTCAATTCGACCCGATATAGCTTATTTTCACTTTGCCTAGGTTTATTTTACCTTCATATGGTTTAATTTTTCTTTCACTAAAAAATTATATCTCAAATATGATGTTAAATTGAAAATTTATAAAAAGTATAGGATGGCAAAATAAAAAAAAAATGCTAAACAACATTGAAGCAAAGTAAAAGAAAAATGTGCCAACCTCATCCGGGCCCTACTGGGGGGAACCGCCCCACAATGCACCTTATCTCCATATATAACAATTATGATAGAATGATTAGGTTCGGTAATCTTCTCTGTCATTTTACTTTTTTTTATAATACCACATTTGTAGTGGTCGAAATAGACGTTAGTTTTGATTGCATGCAACTGGTTGGCAAGCAACCACTTTCAAAAATGCATGTTCATCAACAAAGGGGACACTTTCAACCCTAAATATTAATGGTAATATAATCGAAATTTATACCCTTGTAATAACTGTCGAGACATACAATAATTTATTTTTTTTATCAAAATTCCTAAACATTTTCAAATATTTACAATTTATATAAGAATAGGCTCTCTTCGTTACTACACTACGCTTTTTCATAATTTTCTAATCGTCGTTATCAGACCAACTGAAGCCATCAATAATATATTGCTAAGATAGATCGATCGAGTAGCCGGTCTTATAATTGAACCCTATGTTTTTGTCTAGATTTACTAACTGACTAGACACACAATACCCGCCATCGCATCCCTTGCTGAGGCCGTCCATAATGTACTGCGGAGATAGTTCGATTAAGTGGCCGTTCTTTATCTTGACCAAACCTTCAATAGCGGCTGAGGTAACGAAAGACCAGCATGATCCTAAAATAATTCAAAAGTTCAACTAAAATAATTTAAAAATCAAATTACTTTTAATAAAATAATTTTATATTCCGTATAATGTTAGATTATAAAAATCGTAAAAACTATATAAAAAATACATTAGCTCATGTTAAAAAGAGCACCCTAAGTGTTTCTTTTCTTTTTCAAAAACACTTTCCTAGTTTTAATTTCTACCATCATTGTGATCAATTAAAGTACAAATTTGTTAAAAATAGCTGATGTAGCAAAAGCCAAGCATGTTTTTAAAATAATTTAAAATTTTAATTTCAAATTTAATTAGCATTTTTTCTTATCTAATAAAAATAATCTAATTAAATATGAAAGATATATTTCCTTAAAATAATATAGTAGTAAATATATATTAAATAATTATCCAGAAATAGTAGTTCTATTTATTTTGTTGAAATAAAAATTTTACCGTTGAGTAGTTGGTCTCTTATAGGAATAAGGCTCTTCTTTGTCTCCAATCTACTCCGTTTGGGAGGTCAATTGCATGTCCATAACGAGAAGATTGTTTCGATCTGTGAGTTAATAAAGTTATCATTATCATTTAAACGGTCATAATTTTCAATTCATTTCAGTACTTAGTTAAACGAAGTGAATTGCTTGTGTTGACTACTTCAGAGGCTGGAAGAGTAAGGGAAAGACACGTGCAGGTCAGAACGTGGCAAAGTTGAGGATGTGTTATCAATCAGGGCAACAAAAAATAAAAATAAAAATTATCGGTAGAAATTATTTTTGTGTTACTTGCAAATAACAGGAATTATCACTACTGCTATACTCAGATTTTCATAAAATTAACCATAGAACAACACTAAATTTTATATATATATATATATATAGTATATATATATATATTATCTACTAGCTAGTGTGGACCTCAGCTAGTTTAGTGACCAACATCCACACAACAGGCACACAACAGTATAATCTTAATCTACTAGTTAGGTTATGGTTCTCAACTAGTAATAAAGATAATACTGATATTCGAAACATACATCACATATATAGCGACATAGTTAAAAAAAAAAAAAAAAAAGTGCAG
>NW_017890816.1:0-22604 GCF_001540865.1 Ananas comosus | reverse complement strand
ATAAATGAAACAGAACTTTCTGCCTCGAGATGGCGTATAGATGCTAATGAAAAAAAATAACAACGTTAGTCAAATAAAATTTGTATTACTATATACGTTAGTAATTAAAATTTTTGGTAATAACTTATTATTATATACATTTTACAGGTGTATACAAACGCGTAAATATATTGTATACCTGGATTTAATTTTGAACCACTTATCAAATAGTTGAGGTGCGATTTTGATCAGTTTGAATAATATTACTAAATTAGATTAAAATTTTGAATACAGTATTGTTATCTAAAAGAGTAAATTTATTCGACCGCGATTTAGCTTTATTTTCACTTTGGCTCAGGTTACTCTTACCCCCATATGGTTTAATTTTTCTTTCACTAAAAATTATCTCTCAAATAGGTTGTAAATTGAAAAATTTAAAAAAAAAGCATAGGATGGCAAATAAAAAAAAAATGCTAAACACATGAAGCTAAAGTAAAAGAAAAATGTGCCAACGTCATCCGAGCCTATTAGAGGGGGGAACGCTCCTACAATGCACCTTATCTCCATATCCAACAAATAATGCACATTATCTCCATATCCACCAATTACTGTTATGTTACCCGGACCTGTTACGCAACCCTCGACTGGGAATGGATGGCCTAACCGGGATGTGGGCGTGACCAAGCCTGATCCCAATCGCGTCCGATGAGACTCGGATTGAGGAGCGTGAATTGGAGACCTGATGGGATGAGAGAGAGACACGGGAGAAATTAAGACGAGATAGGGTGGGATTAGAAGTGAGAAGCAGAGGGAGAATTTAGGGCAGCTTAGAAGCAAAGAAGGGTTCCGAGATGGATTGGGGAAGAAAGATAAGCAATAATTTCATTTCATCGATGGCCTTGCAATTCAACCTGTTTACTATATATAACTCATATCAACTGTTACCCGAATCTGAATTAACCTATCCTGCTGGGGGGCTTAAAGCAAAATTGTAAAAACTACGAACTGCGGGCCTTCCTGGGTTGAATTCAGAGGTTTGTGGGCCCCTCGATGCGGCTGGCACGGGTCCAGAAATGTATAAGGGTAACGTGGGTCCTCGGTTCTTTCTTCGCAGCACTAATCCAGCGCGCCCGCCCGGGTCTTGGGCTCGCCTTTTCCGCCCGATCGCGCGATCCGGAAGGCTTCGACCTCGCAGGTTCTCTTCTTCGCCAAGCCTGCTCCGTCAAGCTCCACTCCCTTTCTCACTTGCCTGCGGGCACATCATTGCTGCTCCTGAATTGTAAAGTCTGATCATTTTTACTTTCCTCCCTGCTTACTATTAAACTCAACTACTACTATTCCTACCGATTTATTCTTCCAGGGTTGTTACAGATGATCAGGTGGTCACGCATCATCCCCGGTTAGCAATCCACACCCTCCATCGAGGGTTGGCTGAACCAGTCCGGTACATAACAATTGGTATCAGAGCAGTTTCGAGTCCCAGGGTAAGGGAATGAAAACTGATACTTGGCATCCATGGTGGCGATGTCCAGAATGGAGCGCAGTAATGGATCCTCGAGTAGGCACCGACTGAGAGCAAGAACTCAATGGTACATCAGCATTCTACATTGAAGGATCACAGCTAGCGACCTGGAGACATTGCCAGCTACGATAACAAGGTGGTATCAGCATTGCAACTAGCTAGAGAGGCGCGAATTTGATTTTATAAAGCTTAACATCCAGGTATTGTAGAATCTTTGCCATCCTTATTGACATACATTGATTGCATTATTTGCTATCGCAAGAAATTGGTTTAATAGGATCAAACCTGATAAACATGCCACAAGAATCTTTATCATTGCTTACTTGAACAAAATTGATAGAGGGGTCAATAGATAGCAACAGGTTCTTGGTAGAAGTATCATAGTTAAAATTGGGCCCAGTGAAGGGGACATTTCACCCAAAACCTTGCAACCCAAGTACAACAGTTTTGTCCGCCCCAATTTTTATTCCAGAGTTGAGATACATTTGGTTAAATTGCTTACAATGGAATATATTGAGGACGTAAGACAGCTGGTTATGTTCTCTTGATTGGAAATAATCATCCAGGCTCCTAATAGCATCATAGCACCTCAATAGTTCATTGGAGCAAGAAGAACTCCATTGGACAAATCAGTTTAAATACAATAGTGACAGCAATTCAAGGAGAGGGAGTAAAAAATGGTTAATGGAACAAAGTTACGGCAATTTACACTGGCTATAACAAAGCTTTCGAAGAAGCATTACAAAGTGCTTCGGGATGTTAATCAAAAGTTAGATGTCTTAATTGAAGCACTACAAAAGGAAGAGGCAGGAGGCACGAATCATGATGCAGAGAATGCCGCCAGACATGAACAACTCCTAGAGTTGTTAGGACCGATTTGTGCATGCTAAGAAGAAAGTAGATTACAGCTGGCAGCTTCCAAAAGAACGAGACAAAAGCTATTACCCCAATACGCCATTCTCTAGAGAAAGAGTTGTTCACTAAGCTAATTCTGTAATCGACCAACCGGCTTGCAGTGAAGGAAGTAGAGGCAAAGCACGCTTGATTCTACAGATTGGGAGACCCAGTATGCGGCATGATGTAATAGCCTGAGTGATAGTGCCCAGCAGACCTGAGGGATTGCCGAGGTCGCATGCACTCAACCATCCCTCCTACCAACGCAAATTCGCAAATGGTCAAACAGACCAATAAAGCCATCAAGTCAGATAGAAGCCAAACTTAGAAGATAACATCATTCCATCTCCCGTATAAAGCAGCAAACAAAGGTGAAGAATCTCCGCTAAGGACTCCATAAGCTGCACAGAAAGTTGAAGAAGAACCAATCCCACAATGGCCTGCAACAAGTGAAGTCAGAGCGAAGACGCAAGGCTATGCTTGGAGTACGGAGAGGAGTATATTACAGAAAGCAATGCAAGAATCAGCTCCCTGCTATTCAAAGCCCAGAAAAAGATTGAAATGGGTGCTGAATCCTGAAACAGCCAAAAGAAGAGCAAGTGAGCCAACAAGAGTAAATGGAAGGATGTTCTATGAGGCATAGTATCCATGGAGTGCCAGATAACCGAAACGCCAATTAATTCTGAATGATGATAGAAACGCTACCATAGTCCCTCATTTGACTTCCGGGATTGGGCAAAAAGCCACCAGAGTTGAGTTTACTATTGTCTGCACCCTTGACAGTGATACAGACCTGGGCCCCCCCACAAGGTGGCTAAGCAAAGATTTCTGACGCCTCCAGTTTGCAAGAAGGAAGCCAGGTCAACAATTCTTGGCCTGATTCCATAGGAAATTGAGGCTCCAGAAATTCTGATATAGTGCTTAGAATTGATTGGTATGAAGGAATATAGGACCCAAGTGCCTTTTGATCCCAGACCTAACAACAGGTGACACTCATAGCATTGAAGAGTTGATCTAGTGCCTTAGATCTGAATACCTGGAAGACCAATAGCTAGTGCTACTTGGTCGCTGAAGCGAAATACAGAGGTAACGGCAATTCATCAGTATATGAAGTACGGAGAAGGCTTCCAAGGGGCTGGCTGTCAACCACAACTAAGCTACCATTGGTAATCAGCAGAGAGCACAAGTAATAGTAGGCTCAGTCCTAATAGGGTTAAATCTGGAGCCAAGCAATGGAGGCAGGCCCGCATGCTTGCATACAAAAGCCCACCTGGGAAATAAAGATCCACTTAGGGGAAAGAATCTGTTGCAGTTCTGTGGAGTGACCAACCAATTTCTGCCAAATTCCTTTCCGATGATAGATTTATCCCATGTTCACTGGAACCACCTCGGAATTGGGGTAAGGAGTTATGAGAATACTTTGAGCGCCTAGCCACCAAATCAGTCATCAACAAGAGATGGAAATGGCAGTATGCAGAGACAGGCCCAAAAAGATTGAGGACTGTCAAGGTCAAATGGCTGGTCCCCAACATTATAAAGGCTTGACAGAAGCTTGCCTTGAGAGGGATCTAACTGTTGATGAGTAAAAAGAAGCCTAGGGAAACTGTGCTTAAAATGCCTCCACCCCATGGCAGCGACGAAGCCTCCATGTCTCTGCAGCTCCTACGGCTTGGCAGTGCCGTTGGACGTGCTGCAGCATACTGGGCGACGAGGGCAGCATCCCGCACAGCATGCATAGCAGCAATCAAGGGTACCTACAGATGTACTTGCTGCTGCTAGCAGCACTACCAGGAACAATATTGTCAGCATCATCAAGCGCCAACTGGAGAGAGAAATCATTTTTACTGAAGTTGATTTGTTTCTTGAGTTAACATGTGCTCACCGCCATCATATTTATAGACGTAAGGGAAGTGTAATTTTTCAAAATTAGTTAAAAATTTAATTTTTTAAATCTTATTTAGTGTATTTTTAGTTGATTTGTGGACTTTGTGTTGTTTTTACAATTCTGTTAATTTAAGTTCCTTACAGTGTGATAAAATAATAAAATAATTATTAAGTGTAGTAAACTCTTCTATGGGACGTTAAATCATCACATATTCAACATGTTTTTTTTTATCTTTTTTTTCATTAATTAATCAACCCTCACACATTCCTAACTATTTTAAAAAAAATTATATAAAATAAAAAGTCCAAATTAAACCTTAATTACAAAAGTGGACTTGTATGATCAAATGAAAATTAATCTTGATCATAGGATCGATGTAAAAGCAAACAAATATAGGGCTCTCTACCTTAGTTATAAAAAATTGTATAGCCTTCCATACTTGTTGCTGCTAGGGATGTCAATGGATATGAATACCCGAAATTTTATCCGAATTCGAACCCGAATGAAACGGATATATCCGATGGATATGAATATGGATTCGGATATGGATATCAAAAATAGAAATCCGACGGATATGAATTCGAATATGAATTTTGATTGTACCCGACCCGAATCCGAATCCAAATTTATTTTGTATTATATATAATATATACATAAAAATTTGATGTTATATTTGAATTTATATTTTAAAAATTTAGATTTAATATAATATATTTTGAAATATTGAAAAAAGAAATAATTATTTCGGGTTCAAATTTTTAGGTTCGGGTTCGGGTTCGGGTTCGGGTTCGGGTTTCGAATTTTTGGTCGGATTCGGGTTTGGATATGGATTTTTAAAATCCATCGGGTTCGGATTCGGGTTCGGATTCAGGTTTTCAAAAATCCGTTCCGAATCCGACACGTTGACATCTCTACTTGCTCCGTCAATTACCAGATTTTATCCATTCTATTCCAGTTTGTGAATGAGGTCCACCCACCAAATAAAGAACTGGTTCAAAAACTGAGTAGAAGTCGAGTGTTACTCCACTGCCCAGTTGGTCGGACCTCCTCTGATGTTAGGAAAACTCCGTATAATAATTTTTGCTGATTGTCTTGTACCTTTCTTTGTTTTGTTTTCTTTTATTTTTTTATGTATCTTTATTATTAATTAGGTTCTTTTCCTTTTCTTTTTTTTTTTTTCATATGTTTGTGTTTAATGAGTTATGTGGGATAATTAGAAATTTGAAAAATATAGACATAGAATATAGCGGACACAGAAGCGGCGACGTGTTCCTTCGAAATTGTGAGAAAAGTGTTGCTTTTTTGTATTCGTGATGATTGTTAAATGTTAACTGGTTTATTTTAAATTATAAGATGGGAAATGCTTAAGTAATGGCATCATTCTTGTGCTTTCCAAAGAGGTACAGATAAACGTGTGCAATACAGAGCGAAAACGAAAAACCGCACATGTAAGACCAAAAGTTCATATATGATTAAAAAACATGCCAGTAAAAGTAACGGGTTCTAAGGTAATACACAGAGGGGAATAATTTCTTTTTTTTTTTAATATCTAAACACACTGTTTTTTGGGGAACAATAGTTGTCAACTCATGGTGGAATAAGCTTCTTCGAGAAACAAGCTTGAGAGTGAGAATTTTTAATTTATTAAAAAATTTATAGTTTTAATTTTAAAATTAAAATTTATAATTTTATAAATTTTAAATTTTAAATTAAATTTTAGATTTTAAAATTTTCAAATTTAAAATTTGAAATTTTATAATTTTTAAATTTTAAATTAATTTTTTGAATTTTAAAATTTATAATTTGAGATTTTAAATTTTATATTTTAAATTTGAATATTTAAATTTAAAAAAAATTAAAAATTTAAATTTAATGAGAGAAGTAATATTATTATTTTTTATTTATAAAAGCTTGCTATTTTTCTTATTCTATCTTATTTATCTAAATATTATTTTTCTTATTTTTAAAAATAATTCAAATTTTCATCCAAAATTTATTTTTTTTATTTTCAAAAATAATTCAGTTTTTATACCAACTCAAAATTAATTTAATTCTTATTTATATCTTAACTTGTACATATCTCTAGAATAAATTATTTTTATTTATATCTAAACCAAACGAATCCGAATACAACTGTACGTAAGAATTGGACCGATATGCTTGTGAGGTTCATTTTATTTACACAATATATTGCATAGCATTCATGACACCATGTGGTACTATGTAGGATAGGACGTGCTTATAAGGTAACCGGCTCTAAAGAAGTAACCGCCCATAAAAGGCAAATCGGTCTTAAAAAAGTAACACCCAATTAAAACTTCCGACCGGCTCCCACATGCTATAATCAATGAGGTTGTTTTATAGGGGCAAAAAATTTTATGGACACGATGTCCTTCTTCTTTTTTTTTTCTTTTTTTTTTCTTTTTTTTTTTAGGATAGTCTTGAATCTTGATGGGCCCCGCGTGGCACCCGAGCCACGTGGGCCACCGTCCCGCTGCTCTGACTTTTGCGAGAGCAGCGAGTTTTTTTCGACGCACCCGGTGCACCATTTTTTATTTTAAAATTTTAATTTTAATTTAATATAATAGATATATATTTTATGATATTTAAAAAATATATACAAAATAATTTTAAATTTTAAATTCTAAATTATTTTACATATATTTGTAAAATATCATAATATATATTATTAAATTATAATTAAAAAACAAAAAATAAAATTTTAAAACAAAACTAGTGTCCATAATATATATATATATATATATATATATATATATTATGGACACTAGTTTTGTTTTAAAATTTTATTTTTTGTTTTTTAATTATAATTTAATAATATATATTATGATATTTTACAAATATATGTAAAATAATTTAGAATTTAAAATTTAAAATTATTTTGTATATATTTTTTAAATATCATAAAATATATATCTATTATATTAAATTAAAATTAAAATTTTAAAATAAAAAATGGTGCACCGGGTGCGTCGAAAAAAACTCGCTGCTCTCGCAAAAGTCAGAGCAGCGGGACGGTGGCCCACGTGGCTCGGGTGCCACGCGGGGCCCATCAAGATTCAAGACTATCCTAAAAAAAAAAAGAAAAAAAAAAGAAAAAAAAAAGAAGAAGGACATCGTGTCCATAAAATTTTTTGCCCCTATAAAACAACCTCATTGATTATAGCATGTGGGAGCCGGTCGGAAGTTTTAATTGGGTGTTACTTTTTTAAGACCGATTTGCCTTTTATGGGCGGTTACTTCTTTAGAGCCGGTTACCTTATAAGCACGTCCTATCCTACATAGTACCACATGGTGTCATGAATGCTATGCAATATATTGTGTAAATAAAATGAACCTCACAAGCATATCGGTCCAATTCTTACGTACAGTTGTATTCGGATTCGTTTGGTTTAGATATAAATAAAAATAATTTATTCTAGAGATATGTACAAGTTAAGATATAAATAAGAATTAAATTAATTTTGAGTTGGTATAAAAACTGAATTATTTTTGAAAATAAAAAAAATAAATTTTGGATGAAAATTTGAATTATTTTTAAAAATAAGAAAAATAATATTTAGATAAATAAGATAGAATAAGAAAAATAGCAAGCTTTTATAAATAAAAAATAATAATATTACTTCTCTCATTAAATTTAAATTTTTAATTTTTTTTAAATTTAAATATTCAAATTTAAAATATAAAATTTAAAATCTCAAATTATAAATTTTAAAATTCAAAAAATTAATTTAAAATTTAAAAATTATAAAATTTCAAATTTTAAATTTGAAAATTTTAAAATCTAAAATTTAAAAAATTTAAAATTTATAAAATTATAAATTTTAATTTTAAAATTAAAACTATAAATTTTTTAATAAATTAAAAATTCTCACTCTCAAGCTTGTTTCTCGAAGAAGCTTATTCCACCATGAGTTGACAACTATTGTTCCCCAAAAAAAGTGTGTTTAGATATTAAATAAAAAAAAATTATTCCTCTGTGTATTCCAATCAAACACTACCTTAGAACCCGTTACTTTTACTGGCACATTTTTTAATCAAATATGAACTTTTGGTCTTACATGTGCGGTTTTTCGTTTTCGCTCTGTATTGCACACGTTTATCTGTACCTCTTTGGAACGCGCAAGAATGATGCCATTTGTACTTTAGTCATCAAACGACACATCAACACATACACATTTAGCTAAGCTAGGTATGGACCTAGCTAGTTTAAGGTGCTTACTGATAATGAAAATGTACATTACATATATAGCAACATACGGAAAAAAAAAAAAGTGCAATTTGGGAAGAAAAATAATAAGGCAATTATTGACTCGTAGATTTTATGTATTGTTTATGACATATTGTTAATGTAAGATCCTTATATTATATAAAATAATAAAGTAATTATTAAGTGGAGCAAACTCAAGTTACTCTGAGACATTAAATCATCACATGTGCAACAATTTCAGTTACTATGAGACATTAAATCATTACACGTATAATAACTCTAGTTACTTTGGACGGTAAATCATCACATTTACAACCTGTGTTTTTTCTTTTTTTCTTTTCCAACAGTAACCATTAATTCTCCACCTTAGCTGCTGCTTCATTTACTCGTTTTCATCCATTCTTTCCCAGTTTGGGAATAAACTTTCTCCCCTCCAAAAAAAAATACTCCATATATAGAAGGCTAGCAAAGTCCTCTAATAAAATTTCTAGTCTCCATCCACTACCTAACAATATTGATGCGGCTAAGGTGGACAATAAATATTCTCTAGTTAGTGGACCAACTCGACCTGTAAGCCCTTGCAAAATACGTACATCTTTTCTAACTTTCTAACTTAAGGTGGAGAGTCCAATAGTCACTGAAAGAAAGAAGGAAAAGAAACACAGATTACACGTGGTGAGTTAATTTCCGAGAGTAACGTGCAACCTGTGATGATTTATTTAATATTTTAAAGTAACTAAAGTTATCGACATGTGATGATTTAATATTTTTTGACTGTAACTAAAGTTATTGACATGTGATGATTTAATATTACAAAGCAATTGGAGTTTACTGCACTCAGTAATTTCTTTATTATTTTGTCATACTGTAAAGAATTTATATTAATAGTATACCAAAAGCAACATGTAAAATTCACAAATTAATTTAAAATACATATATAAATGTTAAGAAATTATAAATTTTTGACTAATTTTGCAAAACTATGCTCCCTATATCTCAATAAATATCATGGTAGTTAGTCATCTTAACTCGAAAAACAAATCAACTTCTTACTATTGTTGTTAATTTAAGATAACAAAAAAAAATGATTTCCTCCTACAGTCGACACTTACTGATGATGCAACATCTGATAATATTGTTGTTGCTATTGCTACTAGCAGCAGTAACAACTTTGTTCCTTACGGCTACAATTGATAGTTCAGGAGAAGGTTTGTCGTCCCATCAATGCTGCCTCAGATTCTGCCCCTGTTATCCGGACTACTGCCTCATGTTAAACGTCACTGCAAAGTCATAAGAGTTGTGCAGGGGCTTCTTTCTGGGAAGCCATTCTTGTTTTCATTATCAGTAACCACCCGTGCTGGACCCCGTCGAGGAAAGGGTAGAGGTAGCACGCGGCGGAGAGCACGCGATCGGGGGGGTCGGCGGAGTCGCCGTTCTTTGCCGCAGCGGCGGAGGAGGGTTGGCGCCACCACTCCCCCCGCCGCAGGGAAAGAGGGAGAGTGGGGAGGTGGTGTTGGTAGCGGCGGAGGGGATAGGGTTTGGGAACGGAAGCAGGGAGGGAGAGAGGATGAAGAGGGACGAAGGATTGGAGGAGATCGACGAAGCCATTGTTGCCCGGTACTCTCCTCCTCTCATTCCTTTTTTCTTTTAATTTCTTATTTTATTTTATTTTATTTTATTTTTTTGGAATTAAACACTGATATATATGCTTTTAACACTATACAATTAATTTATATATTATTTTAAATTTCAAATTTTGTTTGTATTTCTCTTGGAACTTCTCATCCTTTCATACATATTCTATAATTCTTTTAAATTTTTATTTTGAAATTCTCCAATGGATGACAGCGAGATTTTTTTATATTCTATAATAGAGTATGCGAATGATATTCTTTTTTAGATTTGTAATTCTAAATAAATTATAATTTTACAGTTTAATTTTTTTATAATAAATTTTTTTTAGCACTAAAATTTAAAATTATTCATTCAATTCTAAAATGCAGATCTGCTGAGTTAGAACCTCTTTTGGATTATAGATTTAGTGTTTCTCATAAAAAAAAAAAATCAATAATTGAGTTGAACCAATATCAAATATAATTTTTTTTTTCCAAAACATAGTTATCTTTCACTTCACATAAATTTTAAAATTAAAACTTTAAAATTATTTTTTTTTTTTGAAAAATAGCTAATTCCCACTGGATCAATTTAGTTCATTCAAAATGTCCATATAATGTTGATTTCTAGTTCATCCATATTATTTCAAACCTCCAACTGCTCCCAAAAGTTCTCTTCTTTCTATTTCTTTATCCTTAATTTTATGCCCAGTACTGCACCTCTCCTCTCATTTGCCCCTGCATTTTTAACGGCTTATGCTTTTCTACTAGTTCGGCATAAGGATCATTTTAATAGAATCCGATTAACAAAAATAAAAAACAAAGACCTGCTACTAAAAGATAAAAAAAGGTTTTCTGTTTTTTGTTAAATATATAAATAAGAAAAGAAAAAATATTCCAATTGCTTTTGGTGGTATAATACCTAGTTAGTCGGAACTATAAATTATTTTTGTCGACTTGCAAATACGAAAAGAAGTTACTATTGCTAATACATTACATTTTCATAAAATTAGCCATATAATGACAACACAAACACATACATAGATAATCTAGCTAGGCCGGAACCTAGCTAGTTTAGCCATCAAATAAAGACACAACAATACATAGGTACCTAACTATTTTAGTCTTTAAACAACAACACAACAGCAATACATAATTACTGACAATGAAAACGAGAATGTCCTCCCAGCAGGAGGGAGGTCCCACAAAGCTCTTATGGCTTTGCAGTGGTATTGTGGCAGCACTCCCGGATTGAGGGACAACATGAGGGATTAGGAGGACCATTAGGAAACACAGTTGTTGATGCTGTCGCCAGCGCCACCTGCAGCAACAGCAAAAACATTACGAGGTGCTGCATGACGACGGAGCGCGGGCTGCAGGAGTAAATCATTTATTTTGTTTTCTTAAATTGACAACACTAGGGAGATGTTGACTTGTTTTTGGTATTAAGGTGGCTAGGGTAGTGTGGTATTTATAGGGATAGTGAAAGTATAACTTTGCAAAATTAATCAAATATTTGCAATTTTTTAATTTTTTATTCGTATTTTTAATTAATTTATGAATTCTACATGTTGCTTCCAATATATTATCACCGTAGATTCCTTATAATATGACAGAACATAAAAAATTATCAAGCCCAGAAAACTCCAGTTAAGCCCCTGGAAACTTCAATTACTTTGGGACATTAAATGATGGCAGGCTGCACAATTACTCTTGGACATTAAATCGTCCATGTGCAATTTGTGTGCAACCTGTTATTTTTCCTTTTTGTCGGTCAGTAGCCTTTTGAGCTCTCCGCCTCAAGATGGTAAAAACTGTTGCATCATTTTTCCGATTTCATCCACTCTTGCAGTTTGGGAACAAGCTCTCTCACTCTCTATATATATAGAAGATTCTTCTTCTCTTATTTTCAAGTTGCCGAGTCCCCTAATAAATTCTCTAGTCTCCAACCACCACCTAACAATATTAATGTCCATATAAGATGGCCACTAGATATTCTCCAGCTAGTGGCTGACTTGTATGTGAGCTGCTATGATACTGTAAAATATGTATATCTACTAGCGCTATGTGGGTCTCTCCGGACCAACATGATCCACATTAACCAAGGCGAAATAGGACAACAACCAGCATAGCCTTATCCAATTTTGAATTCGGATTGTCCAAGACAAGTCCAAAGTTTTTGGACTTACAGCCCTGCATGGCCCCTTGGCCATGCAATTTTTTAATTTTTTTGCAAAATATATTTATTTAATAAAAAAATAAAAGTTTGATAATAACTTTTTTTTGCTTCTATTTTTTAAAAAAAATTAAATTGTCATCTAGCATTTGATTGGATGCATTATAAGCTAATCAACTATAACAACAAAAGAAAAAAAAAACAAAAGAATTTAAAAGTTTCCAAAGAAATATAAATTCCTTTACATATATATTGAAGACCAATTTTTGACTGTTGAGAGGTAATTTGGTCCTTTCCTTTAAATTTTTTATAATTCTAAACAAATCAAAAATAAAAAAATATAAAGGGTCGGTACGAATTTATTCTAGCACGGTCTGTACGGTGTTGTTCAGGCCAAGGGGCCATGCAGGGCTGTAAGTCCAAAAACTTTGGACTTGTCTAGGACAATCCGAATTCAAAATTGGATAAGGCTATGCTGGTTGTTGTCCTGTTTCGCCTTGGTTAATGTGGATCATGTTGGTCCGGAGAGACCCACATAGTGCTAGTAGATATACATATTTTACAGTATCATAGCAGCTCACATACAAGTCAGCCACTAGCTGGAGAATATCTAGTGGCCATCTTATATGGACATTAATATTGTTAGGTGGTGGTCGGAGAGTAGAGAATTTATTAGGGGACTCGGCAACTTGAAAATAAGAGAAGAAGAATCTTCTATATATATAGAGAGTGAGAGAGCTTGTTCCCAAACTGCAAGAGTGGATGAAATCGGATAAATGATGCAACAGTTTTTACCATCTTGAGGCGGAGAGCTCAAAAGGCTACTGACCGACAAAAAGGAAAAATAACAGGTTGCACACAAATTGCACATGGACGATTTAATGTCCAAGAGTAATTGTGCAGCCTGTCATCATTTAATGTCCCAAAGTAATTGAAGTTTCTAGGGGCTTAACTGGAGTTTTCTGGGCTTGATAATTTTTTATGTTTTGTCATATTATAAGGAATCTACAGTGATAATATATTGGAAGCAACATGTAGAATTCATAAATTAATTAAAAATACGAATAAAAAATTAAAAAATTGCAAATATTTGATTAATTTTGCAAAGTTATACTTTCACTATCCCTATAAATACCACACTACCCTAGCCACCTTAATACCAAAAACAAGTCAACATCTCCCTAGTGTTGTCAATTTAAGAAAACAAAATAAATGATTTACTCCTGCAACCAGCGCTACGTCGGCATGCAGCACCTCATAATGTTTTTGCTGCTGCTGCTGTGGCGGCGACGGCAGCAACAACAACTGTGTTTCCTAATGGTCCTCCTAATCCCTCATGCTGTCCCTCAATCCGGGAGTGCTGCCACAACACCACTGCAAAGCCATAAGAGCTTTGTGGGACCTCCCTCCTGCTGGGAGGACATTCTCGTTTTTATTGTCAGGAATTATGTATTGTTGTTGTGTTGTTGTTTAAAGACTAAAATAGCTAGGAACCTATATATTGTTGTGTCTTTATTTGATGGCTAAATTAGCTAGGTCCCGGCCTAGGTAGATTATCAATGTATATGTTTGTGTTGTCGTTATATGGCTAATTTTATGAAAATGTAATGTATTAGCAATTGTAACATCTTTTCGTATTTGCAAGTTGACAAAAATAATTTATAGTTGCAACTAACTAGGTATTATACAACCAAAAGCAATTGGAATATTTTTTCTTTTCTTTTTTATATATTTAACAAAAAAATAGAAAACCTTTTTTTCTCTTTTAGTAGCAGGTCTTTGTTTTTTATTTTTGTTAATCGGATTCTATTAAAATGATCCTTATGCTGAACTAGTAGAAAAGTATAAGCCATTAAAAATGTAGGGGCAAAGGAGAGGAGAGGTGCAGTACTGGGCATAAAATTAAGGATAAAGAAATAGAAAGAAGAGAACTTTTGGGAGCAGTTGGAGGTTTGAAACAATATGGATGAACTAGAAATCAACATTATATGGACATTTTGAATGAACTAAATTGATCCAGTGGGAATTAGCTATTTTTCAAAAAAAAATAATTTAAAGTTTTAATTTTAAAAATTATGTGAAGTGAAAGATAACTATGTTTTGAAAAAAAAAAATTATATTTGATATTGGTTCAACTCAATTATTGATTTTTTTTTTATGAGAAACACTAAATCTATAATCCAAAAGAGGTTCTAATTCAGCAGATCTGCATTTTAGAATTGAACGAATAATTTTAAATTTTAGTGCTAAAAAATATTTATTATAAAAAATTAAACCGTAAAATTATAATTTATTTAGAATTACAAATCTACAAAAGAATATCACTGGCATACTCTATTATAGAATATAAAAAAATCCGCTGTCATTTATTGGAGAATTTCAAAATAAAAACTTAAAAGATTTATAGAATACGTATGTAAGGATGAGAAGTTGGGAGAGAAAAACAAACAAATTCGAAAATTAAAATAATATATAAATTAATTGTATAGTGTTAAAAACATATATATCAGTGTTTAATTCCAAAAAAAATAAAATAAATAAAATAAAATAAGAAATTAAAAGAAAAAGGAATGAGAGGAGGAGAGTACCAGGTAACAATGGCTTCGTCGATCTCCTCCAATCCTTTCGTCCCTCTTCATCGTCTCTCCCTCCCTTCCCCTCCCAAACCCTATCCCCTCCGCTGCCGCCAACACCACCTCCCCGCTCTCCCTCTTCTCCTGCGGCGGGATCGAGGAGTGGCGGCGCCAACCCTCCTCCGCCGCTGCGGTGAAGAACGGCGACTCCGCTGACCCCCCGATCGCGTGCTCCCCGCCGCGTGCTACCTCTACCCTTTCATCGACGGGGTCCAGTACTGGCGCTTCGTCCTCGCGCAGTTCCCCTTCCTCCAAACCCTAATCCAGCCTCTCGTCCCCGCGATCCGGCTCTTCCGCTCCTCCCCGGTCACCCCCTTCCTCCTCTTCCTCACCCTCTACTTCGCGGTGGTGCGCAACCCCTCCCGCTTCAGCCGCTATGTCCAGTTCAACACGATGTAGGGCATCGTCGTCGACGCCCTCCTCATCTTCCCCGACCTCCTCGAGCTACGAGATCCTGTTGTATCATCTGATGTAAAACTCATATTTTTGCTAATAATAATTTGCTGATAATAATTGACTATTTTAGGGGAATCGGCATGTATTTAGTGGTGAATTGATGATACTTCGGGCTTGTTTCTTATCCTGGGGATTTGCTCCTTTGTGATTATCTTTGCATATATAGTAGTTTAACTCGAGCTCTGGCATCATCCTCTTCCTGCTTATCCTCAATCTTTTTTTTTTTCACTTTTGTTTCGTATTTGTGAGTTAATTAAAAAGTATCAATTATCATTTAAACGGTCAAATTTTCATTCATTTCAGTACCTTAGTAAATCAGTAAAATTTGCTATGATGCACAACTTTAGCTGGAAGAGAAGGGAAATAGCCCAGTAGAACGTGGTAAAGTTGAGGATGTGTATCAATCAGGGGCGGAAAAAAAAAAAAAAAATCTATAAATTATTTTTGTTTACTTGTAAATAACAGAATTATAACTACCGCTAATAGTCAGTTTCATAAAATTAACTATAGAACAACACAAAATTATATATATATATATATATATATATATATATATATGTGGACCTAGCTAGTTTAGTGACCAAACAACCACACACAATACATACTTACCTAGCTAGTTAGGTATGTACCTAATTAACATAAAGTGTTTACTGATAATAAAACGTACAACATATGTATAGTGACATATTAAAAAGAAAAGTGTAGCAACGAAGCCGGCCTCCATACAGCTCTTACGGCTTGGCAGTGCCGTTTGACATCAGGCAACATTCTGGGCGACGGCAACAGCATCCGGAGCAGCATCCAAAGAAGCAGCAATCAAACAAAATTTTGATACACCGAGATGTAGCTGCTGCTGCTAGCATGCAGTATCACGAACAGCATTAGCAGCATCACAGAGCGCCAATTGGAGAGGGAAACAGCGCAGTTGAACGTATATATAACTAGCTAGCTAGATATGGACCTAGCTAGTTCGGTGACAAACAACCACACAACAATACATACTATCTAGCTAGTATCTCTACGTACCAAAATTTTGTTTGATTGCTGCTCCGCCGGATGCTGTTCGGATGTTGTCCCTGTCGTCTAGAATGTTGCCTCATGTCGAACGGCACTGCCAAGCCGTAGGAGCTGTATGGAGGCTTCGTCACTGCACTATGGAGAGAGTGAGAGAGAGAGAGAGAGGCGTTATTAGTGCTTATGGTGAATGAGCAAGAGGTGGAGTATTATTTATAGAGAGAGAGAGAGAGAGGGGTTGGGGTCCTGGGGAGCTGTAAAAGGGTATAACCTTTTTTGATATTTGGGGAGCTCACACTGGATGGGGCACACTCCTACACAGGAGTTTAAATTATAAATAGAGAGATAGAGATAGAGAGAGAAAAAGGCGCAAGAGAAAAAAATGTGGAGGGTAAAGTGGGAAATGTGCGAGATTAGGGGAGAAGTACATGTGGCGTCAAGCATACTTCTTTACCCTGCCACCTCCCACATTGCACATGGTATCGTCAATACCATGAGAGCTGCCACCTCCCACATTGCACATGGTATCATCAATACCATGAGAGAGTGTGTGAGTGTGTGTGTAAAGCAATATCATTGTTCGGATTGCTTTTATTAGAGACCTATACGTTATAAATACGTTTATGAATTTTTGGCTCAAAGGGCACATTTTTCCCGTTTTGGCTCTGTACAAATAGGTTGGTCTCTTAATTATGTGTACCTTTTTCGTCAGCAGAGTAATGATGCCATTTAATAATCTAGAATCTTTTTATTACTCGAGCATTTTCCATTCTTTTCCCGTTTCGGCTATGAACAGTGAACAAATGGGTTGGTCTCTTAATTGTTTAGTTTTTTTTTTTTTTGGTCAGGTTTGACAATTATCATGAATACAAAAAAGCTAAATAATAGAAAATTTTTGGGTCAAGACTTTTTTTTTTTTACTTTCTCCTTCTATAATTTAAAAATTTGTACACTGCTTTTTTTTAAATTAAAAAATATTTACAGAGATATATTGTTAACTGTTTTGACAAAAAAATAATACTACAAATACATCTTAAAATGAAGTGTATATCTTACATTCATTTTATTTTAAGATTAACCTTATCACTTCAATTTTTTGTCAACGTGCCCTCGTGCAACGGCCTTCTTCTGGCATAGTAAAGGAAACTTATCAACTTGCGCTAAAGCAGATTTGGCTCGGTAAAGAAGCGCCACCACCACTTGGTTAGCACCGCCACATTCATGGATTCCATATCTTTGATCCCTAATCCATCTTCTCTCTTGCATTTGCAGACAGCTTTTCAGTTGACGAGGCAGTCATCTCTACTAATTTTGGAGCACTCTTTCCAGAAAAAAGCTCTTCGGAGAGCTTCAATTCGTTGTAGGATCCAACGTGGTGCTTTGAAAATTGAAAAATAGGTTGTTAACATTATTTTGTAGGATTGATGTACGGGTGTAAAGCAGGCCGGATAGTTTGGGCGCCCATCCGGCCCGGCTCGCTCAAGGACCGACCAGCCGGTTTCATGGCCTGGTCGGTCATGATTCGTACGTAATACATGTCGTGCCTACCGCGCCTACACAGCCTAAATTCTATTTTTTTTACTTTATATATTTTTTATAAATATATTAAAATTATTTGAAAATTTATTTAAACATTTTAAAATATATAATTATATATTTTATATTACTAATAAGAAAATTAAAAATAGAACAAAAGAATTTAAAAGATTCCAAGGAAATATAAATATCTTTTCGTATGTCTTGAAGGCCAAAATACTCAATGGGCTAGCGCAATGTCTTTTTTTTTTTTTTTTTTTTTTTTTTTTGACTGTTGAGAGGTAATTTGGTCCTTTCCTTTAAATTTTTATAACTTCAAATAAATTAAAAATATATATATATATAAAGGATCGTCACAGAATTAATCTAGCGCGATATGGACAGCGTTATTCTGGGTGAGGGCCGATGCAGGGCCTTAGGTCCAAACTTAGAACAATCCGAATTCAAAATAGGATTAGACAGAGCTAGTTTTTGGCCTGTTTTCATTTAGTTAATGTAGGCCGTGTTAGTCCCGTATGACCTACATATATAGCACCAGGAAGGAGATGTATGTATTCTATGGAGTCATAGGGTCATAGGGCTCATATATAGAGTTAGCCCACTCGCTAGAGAATTTATTAGTGTTTTGTGCCTTTAAAAATAAAGAAGGGTATTCTATATATATGGAGTATTCTGTTTTTGGAGGGTGAGAGAGCTTTATTCTCAAACGGGAACAGAGTGCATGAAACAGCTATAACGCGGGCTCTATTTCTTTTCTTTCTAACTTAAAGGTGGAGAGCCCAATGGTCAGTGAAAGAAAAAAAGGAAAAGAACCAGGTCGCATATGTTGTGATTTAATGTCCTTGTGTAAACTCTGATGATTTACTTTTCCAAAAAAAATTAAAATAATCACTGAAAGAAAAAAACGGAAAAGAAACAGGTCGCACATGTTGTGATTTAATATCCTTGTGCAAACTGTGATGATTTACTTTTCCAAAATAACTGAAATTATTGCACATGTGATGATTTAGTATTTAATATTGCAAACTAATTGGAGTTTGCTGCACTCAGTAATTACTTTATTATTTTGTCATACTGTAAAGAATTTACATTAATAGCATACCAAAAGCAACATGTAAAGTTCACAAATTAATTTAAAAATACATATATAAGTGTTAATAAATTCTAAATCTTTGACTAATTTTGCACAGTTATGCTCCCTCTACCTCTATGAACAGGGACGAAACTAGCACTCGATTATGAAGAGAGGCAAAATATATATAAATTAAAATTTTAGCAAATAAATAAAATTTACCTAGTCAAATTTTTAATAAAAAAATATATTGATTAAATAATTAGTATAAAAAAAGTTTTACCTCTTTTTTATTTACATTTACTTAACTTCTAATTATTTTATTTATATTATTTCACTCAAATAACTTTAAATTTTATTAAATCTAATAATAATTCAGTAAATAATTTAATTTTTTAATTTTTACTAAATATAATTATGATAATAAATAATTATTAGTTGACAGAGTTATTAACTTTAATATAACCTTTAATTTAATTAAATAAAAAATTTATCAAAAATAATTAGAAGTTATAAAGGTACTAAATTAAAAATAAAACTCAAAGTTGAGAGAGCACTATATTAGCCCCACAAACTTTTTTAAAAAATAGGTTAGTCATCCTACTTTTAAAATTAAATCAAAAAATATTTTTAAAATTTTTTATTTATTAAGGACTCTTGTGCAAATTATGAAAATTTGAGAGGGACCACGTCCCCCTCAGCCCCAATATGGCTCCGCCCTGGCTATAAATACCATGGTAGTTGGCTACCGTAACTCAAAAACAAATCAACTTCTTATCTTAAAAAGAAAAAATGATTTCCTCATGCAGCCGACACTCTTCTTTTTTTTTTCTTTTTTTTTCTTTTTTTTTTTTTTTGAGAGAGAGATAGGTAGCACGTTACGCACTTCGTTTATTTTATTTTGAAATAAACTTAGCTAGAAATGTGAATCAACTAAGATTCGAATTTGGGTCTCGGGTACCGACCACCAAGTCCTTTGCCACTTGCTCTAGGAACGGTCGGTCAGCCGACACTTTCTGATGATGGTAATGTTGTTGCTGCTTGCTGCTAGCACTTTGTTACTTACGGCTACAGCTAATTCTCCAGACGAAGACCTGCCCATTGGAGCAGGATGCTGCCGCGAAGAATGCTGCTCATGCCCTTCATGCTGCATCCGATGCTGCCCTATGTTCCCGCCCTGCTGCCGCATGTTGAACGGCACTGCAAAGCCATAAGAGCTGTGCGGGGGCTTCTTGCTGGGAACACATTCTTGTTTTCATTATCAGTAATGTATTGTTGTTGTGTTGTTATTTATAGACTAAACTAGCTAGATAGCTATGTATTGTTGTGTTTTTGTTTGATGACTAAACTAGCTAGGTCCATGTCTAGCTAGCTAGCTATATATGTGTTTTTGTGTTGTTGTTATATAACTAATTTTATGAAACTCTAATATTAGCAATAGTATGTTCTTTTCGGCCTACAGCATTTACATGTTAACAAAAATTCAGCAGCTACATGAGATGAACTCCGGCCTGTTTTTGCAAATGAATAAAATCTAAGCAAGAGAAATTATGCCCTAATCCAGTTTCCCGATCCCACCCAAATCGCCAAATCAGAAACCGTCAAATGCCAAAAAATGACACCTATTTTTTCGAGAGGAGGGGGGAGGAGGAGGAGGAGGAAGAAGAAAAAGTGGCTCGTTAGGGGGAGGGGGAGGGGGAGATAGAGGAGTTGGCAATCATAGGACCTGGCGATCGGCGGCGTAGGCGACGACGGGCAAACTGGGGATTTGGCTGAGGAGGCAGGCGGTGGAGCAGTAGACGAGGGAGACGAGCAAGAAGAAGAAGAAGAAGACGGTGCTGTCGGCGCTTTGCGGGATCTCGTAACTCGAGGATGTCGGGGAAGATGAGGAGGACGTCAAGGACGATGGCCTGCATCGTGTTGAACCGCACGTAGCGGCTGCACCGGGAGGGTGTAATAGCCTGAATAACAACAAGAAGTAGTAAGTAGGAGTAGTAGACCAGTAGTAGAAATACTAGTTTTTTACTAGCTAAAAGGGGTATAGGGGCTGCAGCATGGTGGAGAGAAGCGATCCGGCGGAAGGAGGATGGCTAGGGCACCCTCTGAGTAAGGGTGGCGGAGGAGATCAGGGCAGAGGAGAGGATCCACCCGAGATCTAAGGAAGCAGCAATGCCAATACTTCGGGCTGTCGGATAAGGGCTGCCCGCGCCTCGGATCGAAGGGAGATGGCGGATCCAAGACCCGCCGGGTCGTGGATGATGCGGAGAAGGGAGGATCCGACACCGTATGCCCGACAACCGATAGTCTGGGCCGGGAAAGCCTAGCGAGAGGGTCCAACCACCCCTGAAAAGCAATCCAACCGGCCCACTTCTCATTTTGTCACTTTTGTTGTTTAGCCCTCATGATTTGATAATTTTTCTTCAGTACGGAAATTAAGTAGTACAACCGTACAAGTTCAGATATAGAGTGTATATCTTATATTTTTAAAAAATTATTACTTGTATACTCTAGTATAGATAGGGATGCAAATGGATCCGGGTTGGTGGAGCTCCGCCCCGATTCGCCCCGAATGGGATGGTAAGTGGGAACAAAAAATATAAAAAAATATAACCCGCCCCGAATCCGCCCCGAACCGCCAAGTAAATGGAGCGGGAGGTGGGAGACTGTTTTCTTCCTTCAATCCGTCCCGATCCGTCAAAAATCCGGCTCCCGCCCCGATCCGCCCCGAATGGAGCGGTAAGTGGGAGCCAAAAATAAAATGAAAAGTAACCCGCCCCGAATCCGCCCCGATCCGCCAAGTAAATGGAGCGGGAGGTGGGATACTCTTTTCTTCCTTCAATCCGTCTCGATCCGTAAAAAATCCGGCTCCCGCCCCGATCCGTCCCGAATGGAGCGGTAAGTGGGAGCCAAAAATAAAATGAAAAGTAACCCGCCCCGAATCTGCCCCGCTCCGATAAGAAATGGAGCGGGAGGTGGGGGAACTCTCCCGCCCCCATATCCGCCCCGTTTGCATCCCTACTTCTTAGGCCCNTATATATATATATATATATATATATAGGACTAGACTGGAATGCTATCAATAGCATCAAGCTATTGGTGCTATTAGTTTTTTAGCCCTTGGATTGAGAAATATGTGATGAGGATGATGTGGGCCTCCTAAGGTTGAGTGGGTGGTTGGTTGAATAGTATAATCTAACGGTTAAAAATAATCAAAGAGTTAAATCTAACGGTGGAAAACTCGATAGCACCAAGCCCTTGGTGCTATCGATAGTATCCCAGCCGGACTCTCTCTCTCTCTCTCTCTCTCTCTCTCTCTCTCTCTATATATATATATATATATATATATAGTTGAGCTAGGATACTTTTACAAGTATCACCCTCATGGTGCTATTAAGTTTTTAGCCATTGGATCTACTTCTTGATTACTAATAGTCCTTGGATCAAACACTATTCCATTTACCACCACCTACCACCATCATCTCAACCTCACATTTCTCCATCTAAGGGCTAAAAATACTAAAGCACCACCCCCATGATACTTGTAAAAGTATTCTAGCTCCACTCTATATATATATATATATATATATATATATATA
>NW_017890815.1:0-33813 GCF_001540865.1 Ananas comosus | reverse complement strand
TTTTAGTGCACAGGTTAAATGGGGAGTAGTTGGGAGAGAGTATGTTTTAGCATATGATTGCGTAGCTGTTTGGTGGGGTATTGAGTTTGGAGCAGAATAGAAGAATTTCGAGAAAACAACTCAAGTAACAGGTGGTGGGCTGATTCAGATCGCTTAGAACTGCGGGAGATCTTAATTGTGTTAGTTTTTTTTTTTGTTGTGGAATCTTGTTGTTTTGCCGCAGTTGCTAAATTTACTACTTAGATAAATGATAGGGTGGCAGATTACTTCCTCTCAAAAAAAAAAATTTGTATCATTGCGAGATATGAGCACATAATTAGGACAATGAAACCAACATATCACTTATATTATTTCTTATCCATATAGATTTTCTCAAATATCGAAACTTTAATGGTCAATATTTCAAAGAGTATTCTTCCTCCTATTCTTGGGCTTTTTTACACTCTCTAGTTTGATTAAATAGCATCCGAGATCGAGCTGGAAATATGTCGAGCGATGGCACTTGATCTCGTCGAAGGCTGGATCTGCGAGTGGCCATATGCAAATTGATCGCGGTCTTGAAACTCTTGGATGTCAGATGTTATAGACTGGTCGATGGATAGCTTAAGATATACGCCCAGTCTTGGAACACTGGCGACACATCGGGACTCACATCAGCGCCACCGGTCTGTATTTTCTTTCTGTGTGATGTCGAGTCATAGCGAATTACTATCTAGACGTTAATGTGCTGGCTTGCGTGTGATGTTTTCGCCAACCGATATTTTTTCAATTACTCCAAAATCAGATAAATTTTGATGGACGTACGTTCCAAACAATCTGTTGTGGATGTTTGGATTGAGTACGCCACATTGAAGTACGGATCAATGCATTCCAATCGCAGCAGACAGCAATTACTTTTGCTGGACACGCAAATGACTCCTGGGTAGTTGGATAGGGCTGTCTCGATATGGAGCATCCGACAATCCTCAAACAAGGGTTGTTTGGGAAGTGCATCTAAAATTTTTGAATGTCTTTCTTGACTGTTGTCACTTTTTGTGTTAGATTCTCCATGCAATAGATTTACTGGATGTCTGTCCTTGTCCTAGGTCTCTTTGCTGACTAGGACTAGAATTATGTATGATTAAGATGGCATCCATACTGCAGCATCTGCACAAGCGAAGACCTTTGCTTGTATTAGGGTGACAGTCCTGTGCGGTGGTCCCAAATTGTCTTCGTCGTGTGGGATCACCGATAAGCTCCAGATTTTTAGGGTTTTATCGAATTGGGTTGTATGCTAGCAGTTTGGATTGTATTTTTGGGAGATTACTTGTGTTCATTCTATTGGTTTGGAATGATATTTGTTCCTTTGGACTAAAAATCTCCTAGTACTGGAATTGGGAGTGGATTTTATTTATCAATGCACCAATATTATTGTTTGCTCTTATCATGCAACAATGTTAGTGTTGATAACTTTGGAAACTGCAGTAGGTTGATTATGTTTATAATACATAGAGACTTTTGAGATACAGACTTGCAGGATCCACAATGTGAACTTGAGGCATGTAGGACTTAGTAAGTATTTCTGCGAGTTGTCCTCTATAACAATTTTTTACACAGTCACGTCCGTTTCCAATCATATCCGAACAAAGTTGAAACTTATATTGATGTGCTTTATCTCTCTCATAAACATCTGTCTTGTCGAGAAATAACTATATTTGGTATCTGGAATAGACATCGTTGGATTCGCAAATAAGAAGCAAGTCTCCAAGTAAGCTTCTTACACATTTAGTTGCGGCTCAAACGCTTCTGTCTACAAGTTATTCCATTTCAAGTCATAGATAATGCGACAAATAGGTTGTATGAAAGGTTTTGCAATACCTCGTGTACAATTTCCGATATGTAGTTGAAGATCATATATTGGAAAGTTGATCTCCTACTATCCAAATGAGCTACTAGAAATGAGATATCATATTCTAATCCCCATCCCTTACCATTTCCCAAATCCAAACAAATGTAATGCTAGTAGTACCTCGTAAGTATCTTAGAATCCACTTAACAGCCTGCCAATAAGCCTTACCAGGATTGGTCATATATCTGCTAACCATGCTTACTGCGTAGGAGATCTCCGGCTGTGTGCAAACCATTGCGTGCATGATGCTTCGAACAGCACTAGAATAGGGAACATGTGACATGTACTCCCGCTTATCATCGAACTATAGTGATAACTCGGCCGGAAGTTTGAAATGCCCCAAAAAAAGAGTGCTCATTGGTTTTGCATCTGTCATCCCGAAACGTTTTAAAATCTTCTCTATATATTTCTTCTGTGTCAAATGCAGTAGTTCTGACTTGTTGTCCCTCTTAATTTTCATATCAAGAATTTTCTTAGTAGCATCTAGATCTTTTATTTCAAACTCACCCTTAAGTAAACCCTCCAATTTATTTATCTCAACTATGTCGCTGGAAGCAATTAATATATCATCGAAATAAAGCAATAAATATATGAAAAATCCCTTATCAAGTTTTCTGAAATACACGCAACTGTCACACTTGCTTCTTGAATATTCGTGACATGTCATGAAAGAGTTGAACCGCTTATACCATTGTCGAGGAGATTGCTTTAAGCCATAAAGCAATTTCTTTAACAAGTAAACATAGTCCTCCTTTCCTTCAACAATGAATCCCTCCAACTGTTTCATATAAATTTGCTCCTCAAGTTCTCCATGTAGAAAAGCTATCTTAACATCAAGCTGCTCAAGATACAGGTCATTCATGGCTACTAATGATAAAACAATGCAAATAGAAGTATGTTTCACAACAGGTGAGAAAACATCATTAAAGTCAATAACTTCTACTTGACTGTAGCCGTTAACAACTAAACGAGCTTTGTGCCTTGTATCTTTCATGCCGACGATTCCATCTTTTCTCTTGAAGACCCACTTGCAGCCAATAATTTTCTTACCTGTAGGCGGTGTTACTAACTGCCATGTTCGATTCTTTTGGAGAAACTCCATCTCCTCATTCTTCGCCACCAACCACTCTGCAGAAGTGGCACTAAAAATAGCTTATTATACGTGGAAGGTTTCGCCTTCTTCTTCTGTATCTTGTACCACTAAAAGAGCATAAGTAACCATATTCTCATAACCGTATTTCTGTGGTGATTTGATTTGTCTCCTCGCTCTGCCCGTAGTTATAGTCTACTTCTCAACTTGTGGGGTTTCAGTAACTGAGGTATTTGGTGACTGAACTTGCTCTGATTGAGAAAAATCCTGCGACTGAATTATACCATCGGTTTCTACCTCCACTTGCTTGCTAACACTTGAGGTCTCATCAGAAGAATTACGGTCAAGATATAACATAGCAGACTCATCAAATATGACATCCCTACTAATAATTAATTTAGATGATTTAGGGTACCACAGTCTATATCCCTTAACCCCCGATGCATTACCAATAAAAATACACTTTTTAGTTCTAGGTTCTAATTTGCCTTCATTTATATGAGTATAAACAGGACAACCAAATATTCGCAAATTAGAATAATCAGAAGGACTACCAGACCATATCTCCTCCGGAGTTTTGCAAGCAAGTGTTGAATGTGGAGATCGATTTACCAAATAGCATGCCATACAGATCGCCTCTGCCCAAAAACTCTTTGCTAAACTAGCATTAGAGAGTATACAACGGGCTCTCTCCAAAAGAGTTCTGTTCATCAGTTCGGCCACCCCGTTCTATTGTGGAGTATGTCTAATGGTCTTATGTCTGACGACCCTTCATTCTTGTAGAATTTTTTAAACTCTGACGAACAGAATGCCAAACCATTGTCGACCCTTAATCTTTTGATCTTTTTTTCAGTTTGCTTCTCAATCATGACCTTCCACTGCTTGAAATAACTGAACACCTCATCCTTACTTTTAAGAAAGAACACCCACACTTTACGAGAATAGTCACCAATAAAAGTCAACATATATCTAGCACCACCATTAGTAAGAGTACGAGAGGGTCCCCAAAGATCAGAATGAATGTAGTCTAGAGTACCTTTGTCCGGTGAATTGCGACCTTAAAAGTAACTCTCTTTGGTTGCCAAGAACACAATGCTCGCAGAAATCTAACTTTTGTAAACTCTTACTGCCAAGTAAACCTCTCTCGCTCAACTTTGTCATACCATATTAACTCATATGGCCCAGTCGCATATGTCTTAATTTGGTGCTATCCGAATCTAATATAGAGAAAGAAGTCACTACTGCTAAACTTGTCACAATGGAACCCTGTAAAATATATAACATATCAGACAACTTGGATTTCATCACTACAAGATTTCTTTTAATGACCTTCATTAATCCATCAGGTAAAGAATACTTAAATCCTTTAGCATCAAGTGTACCTTATGAGATCAAATTTTTTTCTCATATGCGGAACATGTCGAACCTCAGATATAGTCCTCACTACTCCATCGAACATTCGTACCTGAATTGTGCCAATTCCAATAACTATACACTTAGAGTGATTTTCCATCAATACATCTCCATCTTAAATAGACTTGTATGTTAAGAACCAATGCTCTATGCATACAGATATGGAAGGAACATGCAAAGTCTATAAGTCACTCATTCTGTCTACGTGTCTTATCCATAACTGTGAAGATGATATCATTTCCATCTGATTCTCCTGGTGCAACAGTTGCTTCTGCCTCAGTATTGGTATTTGTCTGACCTTGATTCTTATGACCGTTATTCTTCCGCTGTTCTTTTTTTTTCAATTTAAAACAATCAGCTTTTATATGGCCTTTCTTCTTACAATAACCACAAATGAAATTCCTATATTTTGATTTTGATCTAGATGTACCTCTATTACCAGAATCCTTTTCCCGAGACCTCCCTCTAGCGACCAAACCTTCTCCTAAAGCTCCACCTATCTCGTTGCTTATCTGCATGTCAATCATCTCTTTTGAAAGTAGAGAGGATTTAATATCATCGAGACATAGAATATCTCGTCCAAATAAAAAGGTCTCATAAAAATTCTTATAAGAGAGCGGTAGAGAATATAATAATAAAAGGGCTTCATCTTCCTCTTCGATTTTAACATTTATCAAGTGGAAATTCATAAGAATAGAATTAATTCATCTAAGTGCGACTTAATAGAGGTACTTTCTGCCATGCGCAATATGAAGAGACGTTGCTTCAAATATAGCTTGTTGGTAAGAGACTTCGTCATTTAGAGAGACTTCAATTTAAGCCAAAGCCCTGCAGCAATCTTTTCATCCAACACCTCGCGCAATACCTCATTGGATAAATATAATTGAATTGCCGTAAGAGCTTTGTCATCGATCTCCTCCTTCTGTTCCGATGTCAAAGAATCAGACATCTTTTCTTTTCTCAACAGTACCTTCTGCAATCCTTATCGCGTCAATATAGCACGTATTTTGACGTACCATAATGCGAAACTGTTGGTCCTGTCAAATTTCTAGATCTCGAACTTCGTCGTCATCTTAATCCTCAAAGGGAATAGAAAGGCTCTGATACCAATTTGTTAAAATCGGAACGACGAAAAATAGATACAGAAATAATACTTAATGCAAGAAAAGAAAAGAAAAGGATAGAGGACACTGAGACTAATGTGGTTTGGCCAACGGCCTACGTCCACGGGCGAAGATGGAGTAAAGACTTTATTAATGTCGAAAGATGAAATACAAAGATGATCTCTCAAAGCTTTAATTAGATCCAAAACGGCAAAAGACGCGTCGTATAAAAGACTCCAAAACGGCTCACTCTCAACCGTACAGAGTACTCCAAAGTAGCTGCTTACCTTAATTAATTTTCATGGCATATAATTTGGGTTGTGGCTAATTCTAATTTGGGTTGCGGACCAATATACATGGCTTAATTAGAGCCGCACCTGCTTCATTAGCCTGGCCACAACATGTACATATAATACATGTTTCCAAACTAGAGTCTAATTCTAACTCTAGTCCAATTCAATTCCTAACACAAGTCTACTTCTAATTCAATTAGAATTAGCCTCTTACTTGTAATTCATATAAGCCAAACTAATATAAATTATATCTTATCCCAATTAGATTAGGATTTAACTTCAATTTAGATAATTATAAATCTAAACCAAATATAACACACGTTCATCTGCAGAAGCTGAATACCGATCCATGGCTCTTACTACTTGTGAGCTAATTTGGCATCGAAATTTGCTTTGTTCTCTTGGAGTTAATCATCCCAAACCAATGAGACTGTTTTGTGATAACCAAGTGGTGCTTCACACTACAGCGAATCCTGTTTTCCATAAGCGTACTAAATATCTCAAAATTGATTGTCATTTTATTCGCAAACGACTTCAATCGCATGATATTGAAACCCATCATCTGGCCAATAATCTCCAACTTGTTGATATTTTTATTGACGCATTGGGAAGATGGCAGTTTCATTTTTTGCTAGATAGGTTGGGCATCACCGATGTTCATGCGCCAACTTGAGGGAGAGTATTAACATTTAGATTGGAAACATGATTTGTACTTTTTTTAATTTCCATCTTTTAATTTCTCTCTTAGGAATTTTTCATTCTTAGACAATCAATCAGATGATTGTCTCTCTAAAATTAAAGCTTAGATTAGGCGCCCCTAATTTATTAGGGCATGTATGTAAATGATTATTTAACCATTGTCGTATTATCCTTTGGAGAATATTAAAAAGAAACCAAATTCTTTAATGACGGTAGGAGATGCTGGAAATGACAGGTTGGGTGGTAAACGCGTGTATACCAACATATTAAAATGAGAATTTTTTTTTTTTTTTACTCCTCAAAGTGTTCGTGAGAAAAAAAAATTTTGAAAAAAATTTGGAAAACGAGAAAAGAAAATTTTTTCATGAAATATGAAAAATATTTTTTTCAAAAAAATCTAATTTTTCTTGGGGTATCTTTCAAGTAACCAAACAAGCCGTACGTAGCTATTGAAAATTCCAAAATGAAGTTAACAACTGTTGTTAACATATAAGTAAATTTATTAAAATGATTTGCTCACCGCTGACCAATAAAAATTCAGTACATGCTAAAGCACAAATTGCACGTATATATATCTCTGTCGACATTGAATCTAACTAAAATTTAATTCCGATTCATTTGATGCATTTTGCGTTTCAGAAAGAACAATATTAATTAATGCTAGATTTACACCGAAATCCATAAAAAGTCACTTTTTGCAGATTCACTACGGAAACTATAAAATTTCAATGTCTTCTTCGAAACTTTGGAATTTTCGCGGTCAACTAGTGAAGTCCACACGTCGTTAATTTAAAAGTGAGTAAAATTATCCAAAATAATTAAAGAAATAATAAATTAAGGACACACACCAATAATATAGATGAGTATTCCTAATATCAAAAATTACTTTTTATAATAAAAGGGATTATATTTATCACATCATTTTAAACAATAAAAAACAACAAATTAATTAATATTTAACTTTAAAAAAGGTCATGCTACATGGCTGGCGCGCGTATGTTCTTAATTTACTCCTGTTAATTTCTGGACTATATGGTTAATAATAGTTTATTTAAATAGATTAAATGTAGATCTAAATTAATGGTTAATTCTAGAACATTTGGAAGTTTAAATGATAATTACTAAAGTTTGGATAGTTACGATGAATTAATCTAAATAAATGTCCCATATATGCATGCAAACACAAAATTCTCCAACTAATCCTTAATTAGTTACCTTTCATTAAACCCATGTTTAGAATCGGGAATATCCTTTTAGATAACTTATTCAATTTTGCAGTTTAATTGTCAGAGTTTGATTTTTCATTTCTTAAAAGTTTTGCTATTTATAACTTAATAGAATAATATTTTTACCTATAAGATGATTAATCTTATTCTAGAAAAATGACTAATAGCTCAAATATGATATTTCATTCTAAATATCTGATCACACTATCTGTTAACAAAATGTGCAAATTTCTTGAATAAATCAAAATATATACGGAATAAGATATTTATATATCCAAACATGACCTTAATTAGCATGTAGACAAAAGATTACCGCGCGGACCTTGTCCACTATCTTCACTTGCATGGAACTACAAAAAGCTGAAATGCAAAGCAATCTTGTATTGATTGAATACATTTAATTTTTTTTTTAACTATTGTATTTGCTCATCCAAACAAGCTTAGTGTGTATAGACAAAGAACCTTGTCCACAATATTCACTTGCATGAAACTGCAAAAGCTAAAAAAATATGCAATCTTATTACTACTTAAATACTTTTTTTTTTTGTTTGGATTTTTTTTTTCTTTTATATTCATGAATCCAAACAACAATTAATGTATAGACAAAGAAATTTCTGAGTGGACCTTATCCACTATGTCCGCTCACATGAAACTGCAAAAGCTAAAATGTACGTAAAACAATTTTATTACTACTTGAAGGCATTTTTATTCTTTTTCTTGGATTCTTTTTGTACCCTCTCTGAAATTTTTCCAACCATAAAGAGCTGATTCTGTGGCGTTGTCTACTGGACCAGGTGCAGGCACTAATTTTCATCTTCATGTAGAGCCTCCATGCACGTTCAATATAATGAGGCCCTAGCTAGCTTAATGCAATCAAAAGTTCTACACAACATGGATCGATTGAGTACATTAAGATAACTGAGGAGAAAAGAAAAAAGAAAAATAAAACACTGAAAAAAGATATGAAATAACGAAATGCATCTACCAGAATCAATGTCCACAGAGTCTACACATTGAGGAGTGAAGATCGAGTAGAGCCCTCTATTGCAAAATGAAAAAACAAAACAAAACAAAATAAAAAGAAAACAAGCTTTTCTTGAAAGAGGAAAAAGAATGATCACTACTCCATTTTCGCTTCTATTCAACTTCACGGGCCCGCAACTAAAAATGAATTAATTTCACTCTTAGGAATTTTTGTTTTCTTTTTTTTTTTGTTTTTTGTTTTCCTTTTGATCTCTTGATTCGGAGAAAGAATAACAATGAAAGGAGAAGGGAAAGAAAGCAGCAGGCAAGCTAATCGGATAACCAAGAATCAGGAGGCAACATATATACTCTCCCACATCCCGAGAACGTCGCCAGAATATGGTGCTGGACCTGTCGACGGCGCGGCGGAATCAGGAGGCGACATACTCACCCACATCCCGAGAACGCCGCCAGAATCCGGTGCTGGACCAGTCAACGGCGCGGCGGAATCAAGAGGCATCATACTCTCCCACATCCCGTGAACGTCACCAGAATTCGGCGTTGGACCTGTCGACGGCGTGGCAGAATCAGGAGGCGACATACTCTCCCACATCCCGTGAACGTCGCCAGAATCCGGTGCTGGACCAGTTGACGGCGCGGCAGAATCAAGAGGCATCATACTCTCCCACATCCTATGAACGTCGCCTGTAGAATGCAGCGGAAGTATTCGTTCGTACCATTTTGCGGAAGCGATTCGCGCTACAATGCAATGAACCCGGATCGTAGAGATTGATTCACGTGTCCTTGGATCGTCCTTGTAGGTCTTCGAACTCGCGGTGGATCGAACTACAAACGAGCACGATCGCAAATCCACCGTTCAAGTCCCTCTAGAATAATAGGTTAATGGAGGATGTGGTATATCTCTTTTGTTTTCTTATTCTCTCTCTTTTTCCTTCTATGTTTTATGTGGGATCGCCCGTATATTTATAAGGGATTCCAAAATCCTAATAGCATAAGAGATAAGGCCAAATTGATTATAATATGATTAGGTTTTATCTCTAAATAGCTTTCCAATTTAAAAGCGAGATTAATCCTAATCCAATTAGATATCATAATAACCGTCGGATCGAGCCCGATTATGGGCGCAGCCGATTCGATTTAACCGAATGCCAACATCTCCCACTCGCACATGACGGGATCGATACCATCGTAACCACTTCCTCAACATTACACCACTATTAATTCTATTCATACAGAAAAATGAACAGTGTGACCGCCGAGTCAACCTGCATTTTGGGAGTTCTATACTAGAAACCGCATAAGGCCAGCATAGAGACATCAACCCTCAAAAAAAAATATTAGACTCGTGATGCCCTAGGCCATTGATTTACATCAGGTTCAGCATCTCTAATCCCTCAAAGAGCCATCCTAATCTCTGTTGCGCACAATATGACACTACACTCATGATTGTTTCGCTATCCTGAAGTGACACAACCTGTCGACAATGAGTCAAAATGTCTGAATGTAATTCAACTAGTCTTCCTTGAGCCCTCATGCCACCGAGTTGAGAACTGATTGCTTTCTCAGCAATGCCCAATAAAGCCGCATCACTCATAGCCGTAGGTAACATGCCAAAGTAGCAACATCAATTCTTTCACTTAATGACATAGCCAAAAGTCACTAAGGGCATCTAACATATATAGGACATCGTCTCAAAATAATGTCCGTAAGAACTCACACGATGAGGAAATAGGGATCCATTCACTCATCTTCTTTATTTTGTTGCCTAGCACATGTAGTATGAAATACATGTTATGACAGAGAATCTCAATAAGCGTATGTCTTTCTCAATGTCATACGGATCTTAGCTCAGTCACTCCCGGAGTGTCTAGCCTGAGTTCTCCATTTGCTCGCTATCTCAAGCGTCAAATGGTGAGCTCACATCCGGCTCTTAGTATACAGGCCATACAAATCGTGGGACTATTCGTATGCGGTCTTATTAATGACCTCATCTTGGTGCCAACCAAGGCGGCTTCCATTTATGCCTCAATTTTCGCTCGTTCTCTACAGCGCCGAAAAGAATGATTGCCCGTGTGAGAGGGCCAATCTGCCTGTGACATACTATCAATCAGTTCAATAACGATATAGAAAATATATGCACGTGTACTAATCTTACCAAATATCTTTGCCAAAATAAATAATTTGTAATTAAATAACCAAAAAATATTACAAAAGAAATGTTCAAAAAATAATCGACTGTCTACACAATTAAATCCTACAAAGTCCAAGAGCTTTAACATGAGCCAAAAAGAAATCTCTAACAATAGGCTTAGTCAGAGGATCTGCAACCATGCGACTCGTAGAGATGTGTTCCAGGATTATTTCCTTCTGCGCCACTGCCTCACGAACAAAGTGATACTTTAAGTCGATGTGCTTTGTCTTGCCATAATATTTTGGGTCCTTCGAGTATGCAATCGCTGCCATACTATCACAATAGATCGTCACAGGAACGGAAGTACAAGCGACAATTCCAATATCTCGAAGAAACCTCCTCAACCAGATAGCCTCCTGAGCCGCTGCAGAACACGCCACGAACTCCGCCTCCATAGTGGAAAGAGCTATTCAGGTCTGTTTCTTACTACTCCAAGATATGGCACCATTGTCAAGTAAGAATGCATATCCTGAGGTCGACTTACGCTTATCTAGGTCACCAGCCCAATCCGCATTGCTATAACCGATGAGACGTAAATCCGTACCTTGATAGCACAGCACATAATCTATCGTACCTCTGAGGTAACAAAGTATCCTTTTAACAACCTTCAAGTGGTCCAATTCCGGATTGGACTGAAAACGACTAACCAGGCCCACGGCATAGCATATATCAGGCCGAGTACACATCATAGCATACATCAGGCTCCCGACCGCACTAGCATATGAAATTCGATTCATCTTATCTTTTTCTTCAGAAGTTTTAGGGCACTGTTTAAGGTTCAGACTCTCACCTTTAGCAATAGGAGTGTCAATGGGTTTGCAATTGTGCAGCTGAAATCGTTCTAAAACTTTTCTTAGGTAAGTCTCTTGAGACAGACCTAAAAGTTTCTTTGAACGATCTCGTAGGATCTTAACTCCGAGCACATAATTCGCTTCACCTATGTCCTTCATCTCAAAATTAGAGGACAGCCACGTCTGAGTGGCGACAATCATCTCCTTATTATTCCTGGCCAATAGGATGTCATCAACATATAAGGAAAGAATTAAAAAATATTCTTTGGACCGTTTAACATACACACAGTGATCTTCTTCAATCATCGTAAACCCATCTTTAGTGATGGCTCGATGAAATCGAATATACCACTGCCTGGAGGACTGCTTCAATCCATAAATAGATCGTCGGAGCTTACAAACTTTATACTCCTCACCCTTTACAGAGAAGCCAGTAGGCTGATCCATATAGATCTCCTCATCCAGTTCTCCATTGAGAAATGCAAGTTTAACGTCCATTTGGTAAAGTTCCAAATCCAAATACGAGACAATGGCCAAGATTAGGCGGATCGAAGTAAACCTTACAACAGGAGAGAAGGTTTCCTCATAATCAACGCCTTCTTTTTGAGTAAAACCCTTTGCTACTAGGCGAGCCTTATACCTATCGATTGAACCGTCTGTCTTGCGCTTAATCTGGAGAACCAATTTATTCCCGATTGTTTTGCGCTCTGGCGGCAAGTCAACCAAGTCCCAGACATGATTTGACTTCATCGATTCTATTTCCTCTATCATCGCATCCAACCATTACTTATAAGTAGGTAATGAGAGAGCCTCTTGGAAAGATCTAGGCTCATCATCATCATGTGCAGCAACTATGAAAGCTTCCCCCTCAATCTCAAAACAACGACGGGGAATGCCCACACGTGCGCTCCTACGAAGTTGAGGCTCTCTATCTAAAGGCAAGTCGCTCCCACTATCCACAGGAGGTATCTGAGTCGCCTCCTCTCCCTCGACTGAACGAATAGAAGCACCAATGTCAGAGTCATTCATCTCATGGAACTCAATTTTATTTCGAACCTTATTTCTATAAGGAAAATCCTCCTCGAGGAATTCAACATCTCGCGACTCAATTTCAGTCAAACTTCCATCTGGCTGTTTTCCGATGAACACATATCCCTTAGAGTGTTCAGGGTATCTTATAAAGATACACTTCTTTCCTCCAGGATCGAACTTCCCATGCTTGTCAGAAGTGTTGTGCACGTAGGCTGCCGAACCCCAAGGACGCAGGTGCTCCAAATTTGGTTTTCTGCTTGTCCGTAATTCATAAGGGGTGGAAGGTACTGTTTTGGATGGTACACGATTAAGAATGTAGGCAGCAGTTAACAATGCATCTCCCCAAAAGGAGATAGGCAAATTTGCCTGCGCATAACCATGTCAAGTAATGTGCGATTTCTTCTCTCCGCTACACCATTTTGCTGCGGAGTGCCAGGAATTGTCACCTGTCTCATTATTCCTTTTTCATCACACAATTCGTTGAATTGTTTAGATAGATACTCGCGATCTCGATCAGTTCTTAAGGTTTTAATTTTCATATTTAATTGATTCTCAACCTCATTAATATAACGTCTAAAACAATCCAATACTTCAGACTTATAGGATATCAGATAAACATGACCGAAGCGCGTATAGTCATCTATAAATGTGATGAAGTAAAAGGCACCATGTCTTGCCCTCACACTCATTGGGCCACAAATGTTGGAATGGATCAATTGTAAAGGAAATTCTGCCCTAGAAGCTTTATTAAATGGTTTTCGGGTCGCTTTTCCTGCTAAACAATGTTACATGTGGGCAGGTCGACTTTAGTGAGCGAGCTCAATAGCCCGTCTCTAACTAATCTAGTCATTCTATACTGCCCAGTATGACCAAGACGTGTATGCCATTTAATTGAAACATTGTGATCATTCTCAACAGAAGATAGAAGGAAAAAAGAATCACTATTATTAATATTATAATCAATGTCCAAAATCATAAAACCATTTGACATAAAACCTCTTCCATAATAAATAGTTCCAAGATGAATCTTAACTACATCACTCTCAAAACGAAAAGAAAAGCCTAACTGTAGCATAGCAAGAATAGAAAATAAGTTCCGTCGAATTCCTTGAGCATAAAGTACATCATGTAGGTATAAAGTTCGACCACCTTGCATAATCAACTTGTATGGGCAACGCCTAACACATCGACACTAGAATCGTTCCCTATGTATACTCTTCTGCTCCCAGCAGGCACACGACAGTACTCGACAAATCCCATCCGATTCCTCACTACGTGGTCTGTTGCTCCTGAGTCTACAATCCACACAGGGAGAGATTCAGCAACAAACGTGTTAGAAGANTCCTTCTCCCTTTTGCAGTCGCTCAAGCATCAAAATTCGAATAAAAAAACCAGTATTTCTCCACTACATACTAAAAACAAGTTACTTTAGCAAGTGGTCGAGACAAGAATAACTAAAAGATACCTTACCTGGTCCAAATAACAGATTTTTTTTTAGATAGCACAATTTTTTTAGTTCCAAACTTTACGACACACATTATTATCATCCAAGTTATCGCGCAAATGGCATGACGAAGAAACATGTGGACACCAAAACGGGTCAAAAACCTCCTCATTTATCCGACCAATTTAGGCCTCCAACTCGGCATCTCGCCACGTGGCGATATCCTATTCGCCGCCCGTTATCCACATTGATTGATGCTCATATATGTATATGCAACACAAGTTCCACCCCTTCGTTTCCCGCACAAGCTCTCTTTCCGTTTCAATTCCCCCGCCATAGTCCCTCCCCGGATCCCCTACTCCGCGGCGCAACATAAGAATCCCCATTTCATCCAATAGTATGCCGCCACGTGGCAAAAGCTGACTCGGGAGCATCGGAATAGTCGAGCGGGGGTTCGCATAATTTTTGTTCCTGGGGACCACCGCACCGCATCTGTGTCTCCCAGTGTTCGAAGCATCGGGGATGGGATCGTAGTAGACGTCGTCCGCGAGGGCCGTTACTACCACCACCGACACGACCACCACCACATCATCGTCGCGGAGCGGAGGAGTCGCGAAGGGGGGCGGCGGGGGATCGTATTCCCCCTTTCCCCCCTCGCGCGCGAACGCCCGCTCATGCCTATATAAACCCCCGAGGATGTGGCTCCCCAAGAGGTCCATCGCCGCCCTTTGCGTCTCCGCGCTCTCCGACCCCGCTTCCTCCTCCCTCTCTCTCCTCCTCCTCCTCTCCTCACCCTCCGCAAACCCTAGAGGTGAGCGATCCGTCGATCTGGGTTCTCGATCTATTTCTCTACCGATTTTGCTTCGTTTTTGATTTTTGATGGATCGGAAGGGGGGTCTAATGCTCGGATCAGGGTGCAGTCGTAGGGTTTCGAGCTTGCCGAGGCCGTCCATGGCGGCGGCGGAGGCGGCGGGGAAGGGTGAGATAAGGGCGATGGGCGATTTGAGGGGTGGCGATGAAGGGAGGGTTTGGTCGTCGTCGGGATCGGGGCTGAGCATCCCCATGGGGAAGCAGATCTTCTGCAACAGGTCGCTGAACATGAAGAACATCACCGCTGTAGGGTTTGATATGGATTATACGCTGGCGCAGTACAAGCCGGAGACGTTCGAGGCGTTGGCTTATCAGGGCACCATTGCTAAGCTCGTTAACGATCTGAAGTATCCCGATGAGGTTCATTGCATGTTGAATCTTTGCTAATTTCTTTTTGTTTTTGAGTTTGTTAGAGCTCACTGATGACAACGATTTGTTCTTCCGCTGTTGATTCATACTTTTTGCCTAAATAAGGCTTTCGACTTGATATTTACGAAACATTTAGGTGGTTATTGGTTTACATTCTCTTTATTTTGAGAAAACGTGATAGAAATTAGCTCAGAATTTGCTCAAATTTTGTTTTCTTGAGATTTTATTGCATAGTATGGAAAGAAGATAATACACCTTTTAGCCGGTTCTAGCGAAAAATTAGCATTAGTACTCATTATACCTTGACTTTAGGAATATGGCAATTAATCTATTCTTTTTCTTCATTGATTGCAAGTTAGCAATATATCTTATACTTTTCTCATGCAAATTACCTGTGCAGCCTAAGTTATTGTATAAATAGTTTATTACTTTGTTACTCTTTCCTTCGCTTTCGGAGTAGGCTTTGTTTCTCTCTACTTTTTTACATTTTTTAAGTGAACAGTTGATTCCGAGTATTATTAAGATCATATATATATATATATATATATATATATGTATGTATATATATATATATGTATGTATGTATGTATATTGTCACACCCCAATAATCCCACATCGGATAGGAATGGGGATGTGATTGGGTATATATGAGACTTAGACACATAATAATAACTAGGCTTAAGCATTTTGGGCCGGTGATTGGGCCCAACGAGTTATTGTTGCTAGTGGGCTGGGTCGTTATATTTGGTATCAGAGCTGGTTCACCAGTCGGAAATGTGTGGCGAGTCTCGGCTGAGCCAGGGTCTGAATGACAAAGGCTATGCCAGGGTCTGGATGACAAAGGCTAGCGAGACGAATCTCACATTGCCTGGTGATCTTGGGCTGTGTGTGATTGGACTGACGAGGACATCAGGGCTCTAGTTAAATTACTAGCGGTCCCCTAGGGTTGAGTGGGTGGTTGGTTTAATAGTATAATCTAACGGGTGAAAATGATCAAAGGGAGATCTAACGGTAGAAAAATCAATAGTATCAAGGGCTTGGGCTTGGTACTATCAATAGTATATATATATATATATATATGGGTCCGGCTACTATCCTATTAATAGGATTGGGACCCTTGTCCTATCAAGTCGATTTGAATGATCGAAACTTCAAATTGATAATCGGCACCGTTGAAGTTGATTTACACAATTAGAAATGTTTAGAAACCAAATTTTGTAATATTTAAAAATCATTATCAAGTTCATCATAACAGTTGAAAAATGAACGGTCATAAATGAATAACCTTCTTAAATTAGAGGTTAGGCTTTCTCAGTTCGTAATCAAAGTTATCACACATTATCTAAATAGTATAAAGAATTTTCTATCAAAAATTCAAGCAATTTCGATTGCTCTACACCGNCACATCGACACTAGAATCGTTCCCTATGTATACTCTTCTGCTCCCAGCAGGCACACGACAGTACTCGACAAATCCCATCCGATTCCTCACTACGTGGTCTGTTGCTCCTGAGTCTACAATCCACACAGGGAGAGATTCAGCAACAAACGTGTTAGAAGAAACAAAAGAGCGAGAATCGGGATAGAGAGGCACCTTCTTCTGCTCTGTGCAATCACGAGCGAAGTGTCCTAGCTGATTACAATTGAAGTAGGTCATCTTTGACTTGTCTTTCTTGCCACCTCGTTTGCTTCTCTTTCTTTTAGTGTTCTTCGCGTTCTTAGGCGCGGATCCAGTACGATTTTGAGGCCCAGTAGTTTTCTTTTGCTTGAACCGAGATGTTCTACAAAAGTTTGACTCAGCAGCATTGGCAGTTGGAGTTTTGACAGCCTCAAGACGCTCCTCCTCCAACAACAAATGTCGTGCAACATCCTCAAATGTTTTGATATTTTCATTATGGGTCAAATTTACTCACATATGTTCCCACGAATTGGGAAGTGAGCGAATCATAGCTTGGATCGGCTGCTCATCAGTTAAGGTGCCGCCAACCGACTTTAACTCACGAATCATGTTTGACATTATTCTCACATGCTATTTCTTAGTCTGATCGGCACGCTTCTTATAGCTGTCAAACCGCATAGTCAAACTGCGCAACCTTGTGGTCGAAGTCACACCAAATTTTGCCTTGAGAGCCTCCCACATGTCATACGCAGTCGGATACTGCTCACACTCGCACAAGAGATCATTTTGCATACTGCTCAGCAACGTGATGCGAGCAATGCGATCCTTTTTAAGCCAATTATTATAGGCTTCCATATCTCGGCGAGCCTGGGCACTGGTGCCCTCTGTGGGTTGGTCCATTTTATTACTCAAGTTTTCTAGGGCCTCTTGCTCAACGAGAATATACTGAATTTTACGGTGCCAAATATCATAATTGTCACCATCCAATTTCTCGTCCTTATTTAAATCCGCAACAACTTGCTTGGAGGCCATTAAATCTCACTAAGTTCTTGCAATGCGCAGAAAAAGATATTTTAAAATTAGTACACGATATATGTCTTCAATTTTGCCGCATCTCTAATTAAATAAATTAAAAATTAGGCCTCTTAAGATGAACTTGATAATGATTTTTAAATAATACAAAAGTTGGTTTCTAAACATTTTTAATTGTGTAGATCAACTTCAACGGTGTCGATTATCAATTTGAAGTTCCGATCATTCAAATCAACTTGATAGGACAAGGGTCCCAATCCTATTAATAGGATAGTAGCCGGACCCTATATATATATATATATATATAGACTACTATGCTTCTGGAAAGACGGAGCCTTCCGTGCTTCCAAAAGCATAGTAGCCTCACTCTATATATATATATATATAGTGAGGCTACTATGCTACTGGAAGCACAGAGCCTTCCGTGCTTTCAGGTCGTTTTTCATGTTGCGACTTTCGAATCGTCGATCGGCTACATTGAACTTGATCTAGAGTATTTGAAGTACCTAGAAAATAAATTATGCGATTTTTCGATATTATTTGCCTAGTGAACGAAGGGGCTCAAAATCAACGGCTGAAAATAAAAATCTTACAAAACGTGATAATATGACATTAAAATTTTAGATTAAATATATTGATCTTGTTTTATATAGTATAAAGAATTTTTTATCAAAATTTTACGTAATTTGGATATTTCTACACCGTTAAACTTGCAAACGGCGGCTCACTATGGCAAGTAAAATTATTGATTTTGAGCCCCTTCGATCACTAGGCAAATGATATCGAAAAATCATAAAATTTATTTTCTAGGTACTTCAAATACTCTAGATCAAGTTTAACAGAGCTGATCGACGATTCAAAAGTCGCAACATTGAAAACGACATGGAAGCACAGAAGCTCCATGCTTCTAAAAGCATAGTAGCCTCACTCTAATTGTGTAGATCAATTTCAACGGTGCCGATTATCAATTTGAAGTTCCGATCATTCAAATTGACTTGATAGGACAAGGGTCCCAATCCTATTAATAGGATAGTAGCCGGACCCTATATATATATATATATATATATATATATATATATATATATATATATATATATATANGCCACATCTCGTTAGCTTTAACGAACTTAAAAACTATCTTTTAAGAAATATGATAAATCTATTACACACTATTGAAACTAATGCTTGACTCTTTCGGATTGGAGATTAAATTCTTCCAATAAGTAAATACTGGCAAGTAAAAAGTTGACAATACTACTTGAACTATTACTAAAAATTTATAATGTTTTAAACCAAAGATTTGTAAAGATTAACACATTTAGTTGAAGTTGCCACGGCTAATAGTTAAACTTCAAAGCTAGTAAGTTTAGCTGAACTATCCTGTTCCCAGGGTTAGGATAATTATCCTATCATCGGCCTGGGTATATATATATATATATATATGATAACTATCATGGTTCGGGTTCGGGAACTATGATAACTAAAAAGATGGCAATCTAGAGGGAAACTAGTAAAAGTGGGCAATCTAATATGATAATTTGGTTGGTGGGTGAGTTGGGATCCCCTGGCGATCATTAAATTGATCTCGGGACTACAGGAGCAGTCAGGTTAGTGTGTGTCGGGTTCTAGTGGTCCGTTACACTCTAAGCAGAGCGATCGGAAACAGTAGGTCTGGGACCGTATCGGAAACAGTAAGTCTGGGACCGAGTCGGCTCTGAGCGGTGTGTAAAGGCTGACCACTTGGTCGAGACTATGGTTTATATTGCTGGGTCGGGTGATCGTTGTTATTGAGCAACCCGGGTTAGTGGCCGGGTTTTACGAATTCGGATCAATAATAATACACAGATTCAGAGTATATATGGGTTAGTGTAGGGGTAAGGATAGGCTACACCCTAATAACCCCACACTGTTATATGTATGTATGTATGTATATATATATATATGTATGTATATATATATATATATATATATATATACTAGAATTATTATGAGCCTTAGTTGACAAGTGAATTTTTTACATTTTTAAACAAGCAAACGGCTTATATAGGCCGTTAAAACTTGTCGATTTTACGACACTTTGATCACCATGTAAACCATCATTAAAATTTATGAAATTTAGTTTCTAGATATTTCAAATACTTTAGATCAACTTCAACGACTCCGATGATCGATTCGGAATCTCGATCATCAAGAACAACTTGATAGGACAAGTGCTCCTATCCTATTAATAGGATAGTAGCATTAGCCTATATATATATATATATATATAGCTTCCGAAGCGATGATTCATACTGTTAAACATTATCTAGAGCATTTAAAACTTCTAGAAATCAAATTTCGTAATTTTTCGACATCATTTACCTTACAATCAAAAGCTCACAAAATTGACAATTTTTAACGGCCGGTATGGAATACTTGCTAGTTTAACGGTGTAAAAGAATTGGAATAGGTTGAATTTTTTATAGAAAATTCTATTCACTATCTAGATAAAGATCAATAACTCCGATCTTTAATTGAAGGATCCGATCATCCATTTTTAGGACGTCGTTCGATTTCGACCGTTCATTTTATGCACGTTTGATGGATTTTATTATGATTTCGAAAAATTACGAAATTTATTTTCTAGAAGTTTTAAATGCTCTAGATCATATTTAACGGAGTGGATCGTCGATTTGGAAACCTCATCATCAAAAACAACTTATGAGTACGAAGGGCCCAATACTCATAAGAGTATAGTAGCCATACTCTCTCTCTCTCTCTCTCTATATATATATATATATATATGGGATTTTAAAATTTTATATTATAAAATTTTAAATTTTGGATATCGAAATTTTAATTTATTTCCAAATTTTCAACTTCAAATTTTAAAATTTTAAATCCTAAACTATAGAAAATTTTGAGCTATTTTTCTAAATTGTTTTGCTTAATTGCCTACCAACTATTAAACAAATTAGAGTACTTCTCCATTTTTTGTCATTTATTTATTATTAGTCCAAAATTTAGAACAAATTATATCTAATTTTTTTAGTTAGTGCGTGCTAAATATAAAAATTTCTTATAAAATTAAATTGTTCATTACTTGACACGTGGCCGACTCAACGACTTGGTATACCCGGTGCACTGTAGACCATTGATTGGGAGGGTTTGGGAATGACACGTGTCCTCAAAAACCCTCCCCTCCTCTCTCTCTCTCTCTCTCTCTATATATATATATAGTAAGGCTACTGTGCTATTAGGAGCACAGCAGCCCTTGTGCTCCTAAGATCTTAACCGCCAATCAAATTTGATGGGTGGTTAGGGTGAAAGGGAGAAGATTAATTAGAGAGAAATTGGGTTTCTCAATTTCTATTCTCTTTGAATTTCTCTCAAATTTCTCTTCTCTCATTCATTCTAACCACCCATCAAATTTGATGGGCGGTTAAGAACTTAAGAGCACAAGGGCTGATGTGCTCCTAATAGCACAATAGCCCTTTGTACTCATAAATTATTTTCGATGTTGGGGTTTTTAAATCGACGATCCGCACCATTAAACATGATCTAGAGTATTTGAAACTTCTAGAAAATAAATTTCGTAATTTTTCGAAATTATTATAAAGTCCATCAAGTTGGTATAAAATGAACGGTCAAAATCAAACGACATCCTAAAAATAGATGATCGGATTCTTCAATTTAAGATCAGAGTTATTGATCTTTATTTAGGTAGTGAATAGAATTTTTATCAAAATTTTAGCCTATTCCGATTCTTTTACACCGTTAAACTAGTAAATATCCTATACCGGCCGTTAAAAATTGTCAATTTTGTGAGCTTTTGATCGTAAAGTAAATGATATCGAAAATCATAAAATTTGATTTCTAGAAGTTTTAAATGCTCTAGATAATATTTAACGGTATGGATCGTCGATTCGGAAGCTCTATCATCAAAAATAACTTATGAGTACGAGAACGATCGTACTCATAAGAGTATAGTAGCCGGACTCTCTCTCTCTCTCTCTCTCTCTCTCTCTCTCTCTCTATATATATATATATATATATATATATATATATATATATATATATATGTAGTGTTCCAGAGGTTTGGATAGGATTAGTTACAGTATTAGTAATTGGTCGATACATCTTGAGAGACGTTTCTGCACGAAATGGATGCAGAAATGGACTCAGTGCACTAAAATAAGCAAAACTGAAGTTTTGCCAGTTTCTGGCGCCCAGAACTGGTTTGGGTCGCCCAGAACTCGAGTGCTGATTTGAGCTGAACTGGAAGCCAATTCGGATCCTAGTTTTAGGTGCCCGGTTGTGGGTCCGAAAATTCACCTCGTGAATATCGTTTGAGCTGACACGTGGCAGATGGTAGATGGGGTCCGCCGGACCAGGATATGGGCGCAGTACACCGCGGGCGCAGGAACCGAAGGGGAGTAATTGTGTAGCCTGAAGGTTTCGGACGCCCAAAAAGTGGTTTTGGGCGCCCGAAAGTGGCCGTTTCTGCAGGGTTATCAGGTTAGCAGCTTTTGTTCCTAGGGCTTATTGGACCATTCTAACTCCCTATAAATAGATGGAACTCGACCCCTGTGAACTCTTTTCCTCCCTTCTTCACAGTTGTAAGGATCGAGAATTTGGCAGTGTAGCTAAACTCTCAGTTGACGATGTTTTTGTGTGTAATTTAATTACAAAAGTACTCGTCAAGTTTTGGAAGCAAACGAGTTAGAACGGAGATTTTACGCGATCTCCAAATTTCACTTAAAGTGAATAGTAGCTCGATTTTCCGGAGAAGCCACGGTGCGAAGTTGGCTTCTGGCGCGTATCGGACTCCGTTCATAGCAGTCCAATAGCTCGTTTCAAATGGTTCAGCTATTTTGGAACTATTGGCGTTGACGGATTTTGAGTTTGACGCACGGATTTTGAGAAAATCTGAAAATACATGTTTATATGTATTTGTGCGTCATTTGGCCTTTCGGAGAGAACAGATTTCGTCGCGAATCCGTGGTCGATAGAGGGAACCAAATTTGTAGCTTTGTTGTCTCCGTCGTGCTGATCGCACTGGTGTGATCCGTTTGTAAATTTGACGGACGGATCTGCGGAGATTGCACGTTGATCGAGGAGAGGTTGGTGTTGGCAAAACGGTAATTTAGCAAAAAGTGCGATATTTTATGTGTCGTTTCGCGTGAATTTGATTGTGAAGGTGTATTCACGCGTTTTACTCGCGCTGTAGGGGCCTTGGTTGAAATTAACCATCTTCGGAGGACATATTTGCATTTTACCCATCCTATATATAATGTTTTATAGGGTTTTACTTGGGATCCGAGCCCTAGTTGATCCCCCAGCTGCCCTAGTCGCACCCTGCCACCTTCACCTCTGTTCCCCTGCCCCGCCGCGCACTGGCCGGCCGCCGCCGACGATCGAGCCCCGGCCGGCAGCCACCGCCACAGCCACCATCTTCCACCTTTTTCTCCTCCCTCTCTCTCCTTTCATCTCTCTTCATCTCGGATTGAGAAAGAGATCCGTGGCTGCCCCACCAGAGTCCCGGAGACCCCCGCGCGCCGCCGCCGGCGTTCCGAGTGGCCGCCGCCGCCGCCCGTGCTCGCTGCAGCCTACCAGGCCGAGCCCAGGCTGCGGGCTGCCGCTGCTTGTGGACGGCCCCGCCGCCTTCCCCGGAGCCTCGGCGTCCCTCCCCGCCGACCGCTACCACCTCCATGCGCCGCCGCGGCCGCCGTTGCACACTGCTGTTGCCTGGGCCGAGCCCAAGCCGAGACTAACTCGCGGCCTCCCCGCACGCAGCCATCCCCTGAGCCCGCTCCCGCCCGCGTCCCCGTACCCTCGGCGACCATCCCCGCCGGTCGCCGCCGCCCCAGCAAGCCGCCGTCACCACCTCGGCCAGCCTTTGGTCGCCCCAGTCTGCTCGGGCTGAGCTGAGCCCGCAGCTCTTTCCCTACATTGCCGCCGCTCGAGGTCGCACCTGAGGCCCCCTCCAGCCTCTAGCAACTCCCCGACATAGCCTCCGAGGTGCCCCGGCCGCCGCCGTGGCCGCAACAGCCCTTGGAGCCCAAGCCCAAGCCGGTACGGGCTCGGTTTGCTGCGCCATCGCCGCCGCCGCCGCTCTCAGCTGCCACTCGAGGTGAGCCCCGTACTCCTCACCTCCCCCGCACCCTTCCCTGGCCCCCGCGCATGCCGCCGTGCCGCCTAAAGCCGGCCGAAGCAAGCTTGCTCTGGCCAAGCTCGAAATAGGGTTTATTTGAGTGGGTTTGTTGTTCTGAGCTTCCCAAGGCCTCCCGATCAATACGGAAGGGAGCACAATGATCTTGACTCATTGCTGATCATCGTGCTCACCTTGGTTTCTGTCGGGAAGGCCTCGTTTCGCTGTTTCGGCGATGTCGACCCTGTTAGAGCCTTTTTGGCTACTGTTTCTGGATTACGTGCGTTGTTCCGGCGATCCGAGGCTGTTCCAATGCCTCCGGAAGTGAGCACAGTAATTGCTAGTCAGTGCTGATCACAGTGCTCACCTTACTTTGGATCAATAGAGTCCGGTTAGTCTTGTTCGGCGCGTTTTTCCCGGACTGCGCGCTGTTCGCAGAATCTTCGGGTTGCGCCCGCGCCTCCCACAGTGAGCTGTTGTGCTCCAGATCATGAGCACGGCCTCCGGCACATCGAGACCTGTCATTACGTGTCTCGACACACCTTGGAAGTTCTCGGTTTGCGTGAACGAGCCACTTAATCGCTCAAATTATATGAAATGATAGGATTTTATGTAATTAGAGGGACTTTTGTACAATTGTGCACCCTAGGGCCACTGTGGACAGTGTGTATGAGTGTGTTTGACCTCTGGACTGATTGTCCATGATCCTGTAGCTTTTGCGGAAATCGAAAAGTCGATTTCGGTGCGTTTTTCGGCGAAATTCGCCGAAAGAACGTGGTTTCAGTTCGGATTTCTTCCGACGTGGTTTGTTTATCCTGTGAATTGTCGCTAAGCCTTGTTGGCTGGTCACCATCATCATTTTGTGGGTTCGGTGATGATGGGTGACCGACGGTGAGTTCCGGTGTCGAAATAGATGCTTCCGGGAACCCGTATACGTACAATTATTCGGCGATAATTGTGTAGTGATGTTATCTTATATTTGCTGCCAAGACATCCAAATTGGTGTGTTTTGTGGCAGCAGGTGACTCGTGGTACAAGTCGGTGAGTTTCGGGACACTTAGTGGGTCCCGTCGGCGTCCTGGTGTGGTTTTCGGGACTTCCAGTGAGTTACGGTGATCGGTTTTGGGAAACCGATTACGGGGATCTTGTGTGGGCGTTTTGTGAGTCTCGTGCTTTGGGTTAATGGTTTGGATACTGACCTGGTGGATCTTCTTAGGTCCGGTAGACTCTGTGCGTCCCAGTGTTCCGACGCGACAGTGACAGGTGGGTGCTTCGAGCTGGTAGTCGGTGAGATCGTTTCACCCTTCCTCTGTTCTTTCATATTAGTATCGTAGTCTCTACATGTCAGTTGATTGTTTATCGTTTGTTTATCGTATCTCATTGATTGCATTTGGATAGTTGTGGATAGACATGTAGAACAGGTTGCATATATATTGTATCTCTGTGGATCTTGGGTCCAGGCAACACATCTACCCCTTTGTCGTGTGTTTCGATCTAGTTGATCGTGGTTCGGCATTGTATGCCCTTGCATCTGGCTTCAACCAAGGCACCGGTCTCTTTTTGCCGATTTTCGTTTTGAGCATATCAGCATGATTTAGTCATAGCACTGTGTGTTCTAGACACCAGGTTGGTTTGGCCACCAACCAAAGGGTGTATGTATCCGGATAGGTCGTCGGTGACGCATGAATAAGTTGACAGTGTCTGCTCTGTGACAGGCAACGCTTGAGGTCGGTGGTCCACTATAGCAGTATCAGATTGGGTTTGATTTTGGACTATTTACCCTTGAGGCATCCGTTCAGTTGAGTTTTTATTACAGTAGTAGTTTCATTCTTGCTCAGTTATTATTCTGTTTCTATTACTACTATAGTTGCTCTTATATCACATCATGTTCACGTCTGTTGTTCTATCTCCTTTGGTTTTCGATGATTACGGCTTGCCTTCGTGGCTCTGTCGTACTCACTGGGGAACCATGGTTGCGGTTTCTCACCCCCCATTCCCCCCAGGTGACATGGACGAGGAGTTGGTATTTGGGCTCGATGGGAGGACGATCTAGCTAGTCGGCAGTAGCGACCGTCACCCTGGTTATATTTCTTCCCGCTTTTAGTTGTTGTTAATAATAAATGGTTCAGTTAGATGTTTGAATGTTTGTGATTTCGGTTATGCATGATTAGAGATTTTGTGGATCACTGGTTTTGGTTTTATGGATATTCAGTTCTCGGATTTGTGTATTTATACATATTTACGCATCGTGGTTTGCTACCCCTCGAGGTAGTTGATTTTCAAAATAGAGTTTTCGTGTGGAAAACAGTTTTAAAAAAGTTTTCAAATGATTTTCATGAATGAATGAATTAGAGTTTAAAAACAAAAGCTTCTGTGTAGGGAGCACTTTTAAATAGGATGCTTGTTGTATTGTGCATTGCATCATCCAGCGCCTAAGGAGTTCTTAGAGGCACACATCATCTATAAGGATCGTTAGCTGTATGAAAATGTATATCACGAATTAGTTGTTGATTGGTAAATGTAGGTTGTGGTTGAGATCATGTTGTAGAGTTGGTACGCCGTGCAAATACAATGGAGACTCTGTTCGAGTTGATAGAGGAACTTTGTATTTGTGGCGGATCTGTACATCACGTGAGCCAGGTTGAAAAAAAAAAAATAAAAGGCACGTCTTCCGCAACTCTATTTCAAAATGGTAATAAATTTTAAAAAGGCTTTTAAAATCGGCCCCGGGGTGTGACAACAGTGAACCCTTATTTTACATTTCAACCCCTCTAAACTTCCCAAATTACTCCATTTCCACAATTTGAAACTAGATGACTGCAGTTTCAGCAGAATTCCAGCAGCGACCTTCGGCGTTTTGGCTCGTGTGCGACGTAGGAGGTTCCGTTTGCCATGAAATTTGGTTTATTGGTTAGAAGACTTCCTGAAGATTTCGTGGAACCCTGTTTGACAGAAATTGATTGATATTTGTATAGTCAATTTCGTATTTTACTGAGCTGCTGGTGTTTTGGTCCTGAAATTGAGTTTTCTTTGATTGTTTATAGGGCAATTCTTGGAGAAAGCTGGATTTTCGACCAGAGAAAGTTGCTCCACCTTTCCCTACTGGTTTTGTGAATGTTTTTCACCAGAATTGTGGATTTCGGATTGATAGGTGAGTTTTGACATTGTAGTTGGTGGATTTAAGCTTAAGTGCTGAAATTTAAGGGTGTTGATGCAATTTTGATGTTTTTGTGTTTAGATCTTTAGAAGATATTGGATTTTGGACCTGAGGGTGATACTCCATCATAGTTCACTGGTTTTGGGACCTTTTCCCACATGATTTGGAGATCGGAAAGTGAAATCGACATTGAGATTGATGTGAATTTGAGCTTTAGTGCTGAATTTTAGATTATTGATGGATTTTGTTATTTAAATCCTTAAAGAGGCTTGTTGCTGGTTGTGGCTGAGCTTAGCAGGGATTCCGGCGACTCCTCGCAGCCGTGGATTAGCGCTTGAGGTGGGTTAAAGTGATGCTTACCAGATTTTCGCGGATTTCCTCCTAAGTTCTTTTGCTAGCATGTATTAGTGAATTTTTGCGTATCATATTTCGTAGCTCGATTCATTGATTTATTGTGTTCCTAAATCTGAATTAGAGCTTAGAATATTAGTTAAATAATACATGTTGGATTTGGATTTGACTTAGGAGAAAACTGGCGTTTCTATACTGTCATATGTTAAAACTACCATATTTAGCTCTAGGAGCCGTAGTTTGTTTGTATCACCGCAGTTTGTGGGCGGTGATATCCAGGATAGTGTAAAATGTATTTATACTCGTGCTGGAATGCCGAACTTATTTTTACAACAATGTTTAGGCTGTTCCGGACTGTCGGGTACCGTTGAGGTTGACGGTGGACCCAGATTGCTGTTTTGCATCAAATTGTGCCGAGGGCACGTGAGTTTGGATGTTAGACCAGTTAGACCCTGTTTACTTTGACTTTAACCTGTGAGAGCCTGATCGAGCTCGACAGAGATACGTTTGCATACTCGGTTAGGTAGCGCCCACGAGTGCCACTCCGGAGTCGGGCTTTGTGCGTTTGCGTTGGTGTCGTTATGTCCTGGTTGGACTTGCTTTCCACGGACGGCTGAACGTGGAGGTAGCTGTATAGCTTCAATAGGTGGGACGGGTATATTCACAGTCCCTGGGACGGGTGTATTCACAGTCGCTAGTGAGATTTGGTCAGAGCTTGCCTTATTCTACAGATAGTTAGCATTGGATAATGATAGTATAGTGGCATGTAGCTGTAGATTGTTTCCAGTTCCTTTACTATCATTGAGTATACCTTCTGTAGACTTAGTGGGTGAGCCGTTGAGGTCGGTAGGGGTACCCACTGAGAACTACTTCTTTTTGCAGTAGTTCTCACACCCAGTTGTAGATTTGTGCAGAGCCTTCGGTTGCGGCTGCTGCTACTATTGATACTGATCGTGCAAAGGGTGTTGCTAGTTAGAGCCCTTCCAGACGAGTCACAAGGCTAGAGGAGTTCCAGCTATAGGTAGTTGTAGTTTTTTATTCTTTACATACTGTTGTTGTACCTTGCTGGAGCGTATATTTTTGTACCAGGATGCTACGTATGTAATGAACCACTATTATTATATATGTTTTATTTCCTTCTAGCAGCTCTATACTACTGGTTGTAGTATTGTATGATTACAGTTACAAGTACAGCTACGCTTCGTATACAGAAAAAATTCCTATATATACGGCGGGTCTGTTAGCGTGTCCGGGGAAACGAGGAATCCGGGGCATGACAATATATATATATATATATATATAGTTATATATATATATATATTATAAATATAATAATATATATCATATTATATATGAAAAGGAGCAGAGATGAGAGCGAGAGAGAGAGGAGAGAGAGAGAGAGAGAGGTTGAGCTTAGGAATACTCTCAAAGCCACATCAAGGTGGTGTTTATTAGTTTTTAACCATTTGATTGGAGAGATGTGAAGTGAGTTGAGATGATTGAGTAGTGGGTGGTACCGTGGAATGTGTTTGATCCAAGGCCGGTATTAGTAATTAAGGAGTAGATCTAGAGCGTAAACTTAGAGCACCAAGGCGTGGTGCTTCTAAAAGTATTTCTAGCACATTTCTATATATATATATTATATATATATATATATATATAGTCCGGCTACTATACTATTGATAGTACCAAGCCCTTGGTACTATTGAGTTTCTACCGTTAGATCTAGCCTTTGATCATTTCCATCCGTTAGATCTACCCTTTGAAATTTTAATTTATTTTCAAATTTTCAACTTCAAATTTTAAAATTCTAAATCCTAAACTATAGAAAATTTTGAGCTATTTTTCTAAATTGTTTTGCTTCATTGCCCAACTATTAAACCAATTAGAGTACTTCTCCATTTTTTGTTATTTATTTATTATTAGTCCAAATTTTAGAACAAATTATATCTAATTTTTTCACGTTAGTGCTTAATTGTGCTAAATATAAAAATTTCTTATAAAATTAAAATATATGTTCATAAATTCAAAAAAAATTTATAAAGTCAGTCAATTAAAAACCTACAAATCAAGTAACTACTTTTTATTTTATCGTAATATTTTCAATTCTCAATATTGCTTGCATGGTTCGACAAAAAATAATCCGAATGGAGTTAGAAGAATAAAAATTTAAAAAGAATACAAAAAAAAAAAGGATAGTTATTTTTTGGACAAACTGGCCTAAAAATAAGCGTATTACAAATTTTTCCTTTTTTCTTCAGAAAATATTGAAATTTTTCGGAACCCCAAGAATTTAAATAGAAACTATCAAATACCTAAAATATTGTGAAATTAGTTATTGATACAAATATGTGTTTAATATATTTATTTAGAATTAGGCTGAAATATTATCAATAGCACCAAATTATTGGTGCTATTAGATTTTTGGCCTTTGGACGAAAAAATTTACGGTTATGATGATGTAGACCCTCTAGAGTTAAGTAAGTTACTGGTTTAATAGTATAATTAATCTAACGAGTAAAAATAGTTAAAAGGTTAAATCTAACGATGGAAAACTTGATAGCACCAAATGCTTTGCTGCTATCGATAGTATCCCAACCGGATTCTATATATTTAATAGAATACTATACTTTATAAATATAATTAACAATATATCTATTGTACCCTAAGCAAAGCACGGGTACATGGCTAGTTGCTTCCAAAGATAATAGTAGGAACTCCGACGACAAATTCCTGCACAGTACTCGTGAGTTGGAAATAACGTGTAGACAGACAAGAAGTCACTGCATGGACCTCTGCCCCCGTGTCCACATGCATGAAATGCAGGCAAAAATTAAAAAGCGACATTATCATTGCTTAAATAGCTAAAGGATTTTGTTTGTTTCCTTCTAATAGATCATAATCCATATAGAGGTGGCGTTTTTGGCATGGTAATAATTTTGGAGCAATGTTTCGATATTTCGTTCTAATTTTAGCTGCTTATTTTTAATCAATAAAGGATAAAAATTTATACATAAAAAAAGATGACATGCTATTGCACTAGCCGTGCCGATCACCAGGTATATAAATTTAGGGGTTTTTTTTGAAAAAGCTAATATTAAAAAGTTAAATAACTAATATTGAAAAGTTTTGCATACTACCCTTGAATAGTTGAGAGAATGAGGTTTTAATTGAATTACCCATTTTGAAGGCCAATTTGAATAATAATTTGTGATGACATTAAGTCATAAATTTAGTAATTTATAATTTAAAATTAATTTTCAAACATTGAAACTTTATGTTTAAATAGTTAACAAAATTTATTTTTTAACTATAATATATATTAAATCTAAATTTATAATTTAAATTTGATCAATATTTATGAAATTTAACGCTGTCTTTCAATATTGAATTAATAATTTCAACTTAATTACTTTTAAATTGTAGAAATCTTTTATTTAAATAAATAATAAAAGTTTATAAATACAATATAACTTAAATTACAATTTTAAAGAGATTAACATTTTTGAACTTTCATAGTAGTTTAATATTGAATTGACAATTTGAGCCGAAATGTTTACTCATTTGAATATTAAATTTTTTTTCTAAAATTTAAATTTAATTTATACAATTATAAATATAAAGTTTAAACTCAAGTTAGATTTTAAATTCANAATGTTTACTCATTTGAATATTAAATTTTTTTTCTAAAATTTAAATTTAATTTATACAATTATAAATATAAAGTTTAAACTCTAGTTAGATTTTAAATTCAAATTTATGAAGATTTATCACTTATCAAATTAGTCATTATCTAATTTGGTAAGTAACAAAATTAAATTAAGAAATGAAAATTTGTTGGATATTATCAAATTTGGTAATTAGCTAATACATATTTTCAAATATTATCTTTACGATTGATTGGTAACCTGTTAAGCAAGTTACGATTGGAAAAGTCAATCTTAACCTAAAAAATTTGAATGATCAGATTTAAATAGGCTGGTGTATTGGAACATTTCTCATAATTTTGATCTTCTTGTAGATGCCCCAGGGTGAATGGTATGTTCCAAAACTAAATCCAATCAAAAGTTTCAATAATTCCCACATATTCATGCATTATGCTGTATTAATTATATATGTATAGGGTAATGTGAGCCCCAGGGTGAATACTATGTCCCAAAACTAAATCCAATCAAAAGTTTCAATAATTCCCACATATTCATGCATTATGCTGTATTAATTATATATGTATAGGGTAATGTGAGCCCCAGGGTGAATACTATGTCCCAAAACTAAATCCAATCAAAAGTTTCAATAATTCCCACATATTCATGCATTATGCTGTATTAATTATATATGTATAGGGTAATGTGAGCCCCAGGGTGAATACTATGTCCCAAAACTAAATCCAATCAAAAGTTTCAATAATTCCCACATATTCATGCATTATGCTGTATTAATTATATATGTATAGGGTAATGTGAGCCCCAGGGTGAATACTATGTCCCAAAACTAAATCCAATCAAAAGTTTCAATAATTCCCACATATTCATGCATTATGCTGTATTAATTATATATGTATAGGGTAATGTGAGCCCCAGGGTGAATACTATGTCCCAAAACTAAATCCAATCAAAAGTTTCAATAATTCCCACATATTCATGCATTATGCTGTATTAATTATATATGTATAGGGTAATGTGAGCCCCAGGGTGAATACTATGTCCCAAAACTAAATCCAATCAAAAGTTTCAATAATTCCCACATATTCATGCATTATGCTGTATTAATTATATATGTATAGGGTAATGTGAGCCCCAGGGTGAATACTATGTCCCAAAACTAAATCCAATCAAAAGTTTCAATAATTCCCACATATTCATGCATTATGCTGTATTAATTATATATGTATAGGGTAATGTGAGCCCCAGGGTGAATACTATGTCCCAAAACTAAATCCAATCAAAAGTTTCAATAATTCCCACATATTCATGCATTATGCTGTATTAATTATATATGTATAGGGTAATGTGAGCCCCAGGGTGAATACTATGTCCCAAAACTAAATCCAATCAAAAGTTTCAATAATTCCCACATATTCATGCATTATGCTGTATTAATTATATATGTATAGGGTAATGTGAGCCCCAGGGTGAATACTATGTCCCAAAACTAAATCCAATCAAAAGTTTCAATAATTCCCACATATTCATGCATTATGCTGTATTAATTATATATGTATAGGGTAATGTGAGCCCCAGGGTGAATACTATGTCCCAAAACTAAATCCAATCAAAAGTTTCAATAATTCCCACATATTCATGCATTATGCTGTATTAATTATATATGTATAGGGTAATGTGATTAGATTCAAGGCACAATTTCTCTTTCTGGTCAATTGTGATAGAATCATAAAAAAAAATGCAACAAATCGAAAAGAGTTGTTAACATTAATCAAAGACACTCTAAGGCGCTTTTTGAGATATACACTACAACAGAATTAGATTATAACGACACATGTTTGGGACATTTTTGTCTAAATGTCCTATTTATGCCAAAATTTAAAAAAATATTTACTAATGTCTAAATATAAAGCCGAATCCAACAAAAATAAAAAATTACTCTACTCAACCCACTCAACCTAGCCCATTTGGCCCGATTACAAACAGAAAAAAAAAAAAAAAAAAAATCGATTACCATCTTCCCTTCTCCTCTCACTCATTCTACTAAAATTCTAGACGAAGGGCCCTTCCCTCTCGTACTCCTCCACCACCGNTAAAAGGTTACTCTACTCAACCCATCCAACCCAACCCATTTGGCCCGATTACAAACAGAAAAAAAAACAAAGAAAAATCGATTACCATCTTCCCTTCTCCTCTCACTCATTCTACTAAAATTCTAGACGAAGGGCCCTTCCCTCTCGTACTCCTCCACCACCGCACGAAGGGCCCTTCCCTCTCGTACTCCTCCGCCACCGCAGCCAACAAAGTAGAGTTTTGGCGGTTGCTAGATGCTTAAATAAGTATTGTTAAATTAGCAGCACTCTTTTTATGTTATAGCGACACTTTTTAACTGTCACTATATACCTAGCGACCCCACATAAAGCAACACTTTTTAAAAGTATCGGTAATTTAGCCAGCATTATTTTTTTTTTACTTGTACCGATATTTAAAAGTGTCGCTATAGACCGTTTGTGTTGTAATGCGATAATGCAGAGATTGTATTTGGTGTAGCATATAATATCAAATTGCGTATATCATATAATATACTTTCCGCAATACTGTTGGAAATAGGAAAGTGTATCGTTATAAACTTTTGCCCAGCTTTTTTTTGTTTTTATTTTAATTAGGATTAAATGGACCTCAATACTAA
>NW_017890814.1:15304-33875 GCF_001540865.1 Ananas comosus | reverse complement strand
AATTCATTCCAACGCATCACAATTCACTCTAGGATGATGTCCAACTAGCTCACTCCTCACTTTGACCTTCTAGGTCAAAGTTGACATCGCAACTCCCAGATTCTCATATGTTACATTCTCCCCTCGTTAACAAAAGTTTCGTCCGCGAAACTTAGATACATATTACTCTTCATTGTTTAACGGAGGGAGGTAAATTCCAACACCATTTCAAGATTTCTCAATTTCATTCCATACTATACTGAGTTTTTTTTCCAAATCAGTTTCTACGAACACTTTGTTCGCATTTCCAATCTCAACTCGTCATCGATGCTTATCTCAGCAATTCTGACTGATTCATCCATAGGACCAAGCTTTTGCTTTCACGGTCCCTAGACATAATTCACTTGAATACCTTCGATGTACTCCAGTGTACCACCCTTTCAGGGTATACGGCTAAACCACTCATCCCAATTCGGTTCATAAGTTACCGATCCGATATAGGCCGATTGCCTAACTCAACCGTGACATGACATAATGCCGCTCGCTCGTAAGCGTAGACCCAATTATCACTATTGGGCGAAATTCTTATTAGAGAATTCGCACATACTCCAACCAGGAGCAACAAGACCTCGAACCACAACAATTCCTCGGGTTGGGTCACTACACACTCTGTGTGCATCACCGATTTCACGGTCCAACACGTGGCATTCCACGTACTCGGGTCTATGCTCGGGCTCCCGTCCTGACCAAAACTCTCTGCCCTACCTGCAGGTATCGGGCCGCTGTCTCTCACAGCTGACTGCGCCTACCCAATGGGTCCAGGCTCCACAGTCCACAAGTGGTCCAGGCACGGACTGTCCCCAAGCACTACCCGCAAACGTCGTCTCACGCGACACGTTCTACTGAGCACACGTATCACTATCGGCTCCTACGCACCTAGTGCGAGCCACCAGCCCTACGAGTGACCTCTGGCACGCTTCACACTTCGCAATGCTAAAGTGCTACTGCCAACGCACTCACGGCTGAAACGAATCTGTACTCTACGAGCACCAACACTCGAGCGCTCTACACGAATCTCGCATTAGGCAACTCTTGCCTATGCACTCAACTACACGGGCACGACCCATTGACCTCACTTTGAGATATTGTTAGGTCCTCATGCACGTACCAGACGCAATAGTGATTCTATTTTCACTGTTCGATCTACTAGGACAACCTGCAAAATCCTTAGTCTTACACGAGTTCCACGAACATATTAATTTGAGAGTTGGTCAGCTACTACCACTATTATCACACTATCACCAGCGATTTGCTAGTGCCCTCGGATTCTCTACCTGTTCCAACAGGTACTACGCATCCACAACACAAGCATATTTGGGTCTCTACAATCAATCACTACTATCCTCATACACAAACATGCAATGCACCAATTTGCCCGGTCATCACCAGCTGTTACAGATTTCTCAGCCTGGTCTGTGTATTCACGGTCACTCGCCGTTCGCCGCGAACCCCTCGGTTGCTTTATTCTCATTCGCTCTCCAGACAGTGTCGCAGGTGGCACACTTGCAAGTTGTCCCAGAAAGGGAAAGGGCGTCGCCAATATACTATCACTCGCAAGCACTCATAATCTGGGTATTCCGGTTATCTACATCGAGTGCACTTTCCTTCCCACTGCACGCAACATCGTGCCCAATGGGAACCACCACAAATCACACATCGTGGGGAGGATCGAGTAGAGGATGATGTCGAGAGGTGTCCAAAACTTGACTGTTCATATGAGTTACTTAGTAGTGGCTTCACTCGCTTACATTCCTCCAACTCGCGCTCTTCACGCACAAAGGCGTTACCTTGCTCTATCCATAGAGCCCGATCCAAGACTTCAGTAAAAGTCTGTAACTTGAGATTGTGCACCGTGTTGAAAATATCAGGCCGAAGTCCTCGTACAAAACATTCAGCTCGATCCTTATCGTCTTGTACCACACTTGGAACACAACTCACGATACGGGAGAATTCTCGCTCACATTCCCTCACGGAGCGGTCTTCTTGCCGCAACTTTTGAAACCTGTCCCGAAGTTTTCTCTTTTCATCAGCTTTTCATCAGCTTCTTGACAGTCACTAAAGCCGCTAAAGCACGCTTCCTTTCACCTTCCATCTGTGTACTAACAGAAGTCGGAGCACCCGACCCCGACGGAAATGCCTCTGTCGCCACTGTCGGCCGTACACGACGAGCCGAAACTGGTGTAGTCACCAACTGCTCCACCATTTCCTGGAGTCTTTTAATCCGCTCTTCTTGGCGCAAAGCAGCCTTCTGCTGACGCTGCACCACATCCGTTTGTTGCCGCACTACTCCCACGAGTGTGGCCAACTGCTCGCGAAGCTCCAAGTCTCCGCTCTTCTCGTTCTACTCGGGGACACCACTTGTCCCATCCCGCGCCGATCTAATCAAAGATCGCCTACGCGCCCAGAACCTGACACGACAACTCGGTCAGTCCGCGACCCTCTAGGCCGAATACGAAACGACTGATACGAACTCAAATCGGGCGAAAGTCATGCAAGGAAGCTTATTCCCATCCCTCGGTTTCATGTTGTGTCGACCCAACATGAACTCACTTGGCTGAGAATAAACTGAACCTTGAATCTACCTCTAATATCCGTCTTAGAGGTTTACTAAACTTGACCCAATCGCTTTTCCTTTCGCCACACGTCACAAGTCCTCGTCACTCACGAGCGTAAGTCCTTACGGTTTACTATCCTAGGTCTCCTAGGTCTGCTTAAACCGTTTCTTTTATTCTCTGTGATGCTCTTTTATGCTCTGATACCATTTAATCTGTCACGCCCCTCGACTTAAGCCATTTAGCGTCACGGAGTAAATATCTTCCGTAAGCCCTTCCGACAGTCCGATTGAGCTCAAATTTGGCAGGAATGTTCGTTTTTCCTTAACAAGTCCACTGAAATTTTAACATTTCAGTTTCGACCCCGTTTGGTCACTGCGAACTGTCCCGCACTGTAATCTTTATCTGATCACTTCCTTATGCAATTTCTCTCTCTACAGGTGTCAGAAAAATCAGAAACTTCAAAGCTAGCCTTCTATTAATGTTCCTGACATCTCTGCCAATTTTCATAATTTTCTGACACTGTGCATTTTCTGCTAATTTTCTCAGTCCCGTTCTTTACAGAAAATTCTAGATTTTCCGTTTTCACTCCGATTTCTTCCAAACATGTCCAAAATATACCAAGGGACCTTTACGAGCTACCAATTCCATTTGGAAGCAATTCCTTTGCATTTTGACATTATTGGAGCCGAATTAGCAATAAAGTCAGCTCCAATGCACTTTCTCCCTTTTTGCATTACCACTTCGCACTGAATACTTCCAAACCCTTTGAAAACACGCCCTGAGCTTTTCCAAAGCTTCACAATTAATTCGGAGATGCCACAATTTATCCTTGCGCTTTACTTTAATTCTTTTAATCAAAGTTAGCGTCGGGAATCCGAAATTCTCTTTATTTTTCGTTCGCGCCCAATTTGCGCCGAAACACTTGTTTATCTCCGAAATTCATTCCAACGCATCACAATTCACTCTAGGATGATGTCCAACTAGCTCACTCCTCACTTTGACCTTCTAGGTCAAAGTTGACATCGCAACTCCCAGATTCTCATATGTTACAGTCGGCAACCAGCCGACAATCCTCCCCACAGGGCTCACCGACCGTATAGGTCATCGACTGTAAAGAAGCATAAGAACCGACCACTCAGGTCAACTAGGATGGAACGACTCTACATCCTCTCAACTGTATGCAAGTACTGACTAATCAAGTCAACTGGGATGGAACAACTCAACATCCTACCAAAAGTATGTAGATACTGATCAATAAGTCAACTACTGTATATATGCAAGAATCGATAAACAAGTCATCTGAGTATATAATCTAGAACTACCGTCGGCCATTAGCCGACAATCCTACCCCTCAAGGTACACCGACCTCAAAGGTCATCAAACGACAAGAAACGACAAGAGGCACGAACTGACTGACTAGGTCACATACATGTCAAATAGTAGATATGAGTAAACTATAATCATCCGTCGGCAACTAACCGACAATCCCACCCCTCAGGGTATACCGACCTCAACGGTCATCAAACGACAGAAGTCAAGGAACCGACCGACTAGGACACCGATCTTACAAGAAATCACGAAACCGCTCTACTCTAAACATGAAACAGGATATGCAGAATAGCTAAGTAGAGCAACAAGGAAACATGGTATCACATANGCGAAAAACGCCCAGTCTGGGCAGTTCAGGTGGAAACAAGTGGAGGGGCTTAAGTGCAATTGTTACAACACTATATGTCACGCCCCGAGCTCCGCCTATTTGGTCGGATTCGGGCTCGTCGACAGACCGCCGAACGGACAGAGCCTCTCCTGTACGTTCTAGGCGTCAACAATCTAAACAATGCAATACAAGAGGTTCCAAACAGGAACTGTAGCAAGTATGTAGATTGCATATGTATCGAAAACATAAAGTGCAAACTATGCTATTACAAGTATTCATCTCAGAGATTCTTTTACATTTACAATATTTTACATTTACGTAACCACATATGCTTTTAAGTTAATACGAAACTTATACAAATTACTATAATTTTGTTTCTTTCCATTTGAACTCTGAACTTGACCTTTTCAGGGTGTTGCTATCTCAGTCTCAGTGGTGGGGCGCTATCTACGAAGCTACGCCCTGTCCTCGCGCCGCTGCGCCGCTCACGTGCAACCTGTACCCCCAAAACAACAAGGGGGTGAGAACTATATAAATATAGTTCCCAGTGGGTACGGCCACCCAAGAGAAGAGCTCGACCCACCAGGTCCAAAGGAGGCAACAGTAGGTTAGTTCAACAAATAGATAGATAGATATTTAACGATGCAACAAATAGAACCATACCTTGCCTCGCTGCTATGCACTATGCAATACCTGTCAATCATGTAAGTAGATTACTTGATTCTACTTTATATTATTAATCATTCTTTACTTGTAGCCGTTCTTTTCTTTTGTAGCTAGTTTCATCCATTAGCTAGTTTCTTTATTCTTTACTCTATGCTTTATTCTTACTCACTGGCGATTCTTTCCTAAGGTTACTTTACCTTAGCCATCTAGCCACTCGACTCGGTCTTGAGTCAATCAACCGCGGAGTACCGCGTCAAGTCAGGCTCGAGGTGAAGGACGTCTCACAACACCTCAGCCTTAAGTCCACGCGACACTAGGTCCATCACAGGGAGAGGAGAACCGTCGATCCCCGTGACCCTAAGTCGCTCAAGCTCAACGGGCGAGGAGAACCGTCAAACCCGTTAGCTCCGGGAGAGGAGAACCGTCAATCCCGTTGAATCACTACCGGGAGAGGAGAACCGTCGATCCCGTAGTTTCGATTCACTTCACTTGTTTCATGGCATACCGGGAGAGGAGAACCGTCGATCCCGTTGAATCACTACCGGGAGAGGAGAACCGTCAATCCCGTAGTTAAGATTCTATTTCTGCCATCACACCATTCCTAAGGATTCCGGAATCCATTTCACAACTTAAGGGTTTACTCACTGACCCTATGTTGACGACCTTCTTAGGTCTATATTATTCACTTTCTAGTGGTCCTATTGCCACTATAATTCATAACTTAGTTTACTTTTACTAAATGGTTCTTGACATCATAACCTAGGTTCACTTACACTAGGTTTTATATACTTTCTCCTAGATCTCAACTCTAGGTTTACATACTCGACCTAGGTCCAATGACACTAGGTTAATGCCTGACCTATGTTCAATAACACTAGGTTCATTTCATGCCACTCGATCTATACAATGTCCAACCTAGGTTCAAGAACTTAGGTTTCATGCCACTCGATCTATTCATTATCCTAGTTAGTCATATCTAGGATTATAATTTGCACAATTTCATTTACTTTGTTACCGTCCAAATTTCTACTCAATTGGAGTTGTCGATTCATACCCAATTCTTAGGGATTTCACGTGAGGTTCATAGTTTACATCAACTAGAATTAGCGATGTTCATATAGTATTTCTATTCACATTTCCCATTCAACTTATATGCCCTTGGCATCTATGTAGACTTTAGCATATAGCGACATTCATATAGCGACATTCATATAGTATGTAGGCTTTAGCATATATATATTCACATTTCATATTCACTTTACATGCTCTTGGCATTTACAGGTTCAACACTTATATATCATGTATTTAGCATTAGCATTCATATAGCATTCATATAGCCTTCACATCGCATTTACATTCATATTCATACGCATTTAGCATCCATATTCATATCTATGCATTCACATCTATGCATCTAGCATTTATATAGCGTTCACATTCATATTCATATTCATTCATATTCACATTGCTCATCTAACATTAGCATAAGCCTACTCATATGCATTTAGCATTCATATGTCGACAATCATGTTTATATATGCGTCAATCGAAATCATAATTTACTTTGGCATGGAAGTGACCTAATCACTTCGGTAAGCACAACCCACCTTTCTTTGATGCCGGAATGGGAGAAATGCGCTTCTAGCGCTTTCCCGAGAATCGCGACCCGCGCTCGCGACTTTCGACGCCGAAAATCTTCTTTTGGCGATATCTTCGCGTAGGAGCGTCTGATTGCCGAACCGACTTCGCCAGCGCGTTTCTTTTATCCCCAATTAGGTTTACACGCGGTCAATTTCACTTTAGGGCTTCTATCCTGCAAAAGTGCATTGTCGAGTCAGTTCCTCAAAAAACCCCGATTTCAATGCAATTTTACATGTAAATAGCGTATTTCAACTCTTTCTTCGTCCAAGGATCTCAGATCAGTTATTAAAAACTGTACAAATGCTTCAATTCCACTTTTCTCTCCATTCTATTATCTTTCTTTCATTTTCTCTTCTTTTCTTACTTTCTTTCTTTCTTTCTTTCTTTCTTTTCTTTCTTTTCTTTTCCTGTTTTTCTTTCCCTGCGGCATGCTGTCACTGCTGCTGCTGCTGCTCTGCTTGGCCTGCGCACTGCTGCTGCTGAGGCTGCTAAGCTGCTGCTGCTGCTATTACTCCTGCTGCTGCTGAAGCTACTGCTCAGTAGCTGAAGCTGCTGAGGCTGCTGCTGCTCAGCTGCCTGCTGTTGCTGTTGCTCCTGCTGCTGCTGCTGAAGCCCCTGCTGACAGCAGCTACCACTGCTGACTGCCAAGCTACTGCTGCTATTACTTGCTCAGCCTCTAGGCTGAGCTGCAGCTGCTGCTGCTGATTGCTTGCTGCTGCTGGCAGCAGCAGAGAAAAGGGAGTGAGGGGGGGAAAGAAAACAGAGCAAAGAGAGGAAAAGAAATAGAAATCTTTACCTTTCTTTCTTCTTTGTTTTTCTTCTTCTTCTTCTCTTTTCTCTTCTCTTCTTTGCTCCTTCTTTTCTCCTTCTCTCTCTCTGTACGTAGGCAGCAAGAAGAGGAGAGGAGTGGCAGGGGATAAGGATGAAGACCTCCCTGCTGCAGATTAGTGGAATTCCACTAACATAGTGAGAAATGACCATAATGCCCCTCGACTTAAGTCCGTTTAGCGACCTTGGATCAAATACCTTTCGTAGGTTCTTCCGAAAGTCCGATTGAGCTCAAATTTGGCAGGAATGTTCGTTTTTACATAACAAGTCCACTGAAATTTTAACATTTCAGTTTCGACCTCGTTTGGTCACGGCGAACTGTCCCGAACTGTAATCTTTATCAGATAACTTCCAGATGCTATTTCTCTCTCTACAGGTGTCAGAAAAATATGAAACTTAAATGTAGTCTATAATAAACATTCCTGACATTTTGCCATTTATAATTTTCTGACGACTGTTGATTTCTGCTAATTTTCTCAGTCCGTTCTTTACAGAATAATTCTCATTTTTCGTTTTTCGCTCGATTTTCTTCCAAAAGTGTTCCAAATCTTACCAAGGGGACCTTCATTCAATCTTACCAATTCAATTTGGAGCCTTCCTTTATTTTGACTTATTGGAGCGAATGAGAAATAGAGATCGTCCAATGCACTTTCTCCTTATTTACACTACCACTTCGCCCTGGAGCTCTTCAAGACCCTGTTTGATAACACACCCTTGCTTTTTCCCAAGACTTCCAATATTCGGAGATGCCACAATTTATCTTTACGCCATTATTTCTTTTTTTAATCAAAGTTGCGTCGGAATCGAATTCTTTTTTAATTTTGTTTCGCCGACCCAATTTGCGCCGAAACACTTATTATATCTCCGAAATTCATTCCACGCATCACAAATCACAATCGAGGATGATGTTCAACTAGTCAATCCTCACTTTGCCTCTAGGTCAAAGTTGAATCGCAATTCAGTTTCCATATGTTTACAACTATATATGGGCCAATACTCTCTCCACAGCCATTTCTTCATCCTCTCTATTTGCTCTTTTCTCTCTCTTGACTCTCTAAACATAGGAGAAGAAGAAGAAGACGTTTTGGAGAAGAAGGTGGATCTTTTGAGTGGCCTTGGAGGGTTCTAGGAGCTCTCCAACAAGCAAGGATCTTGGTGAGCTTGATAGAGGAAGTTTGTAAGGTTTTCTAGGGTTTGGTGTTTTGGTTGAAGAGATTTTGGAGCTAGGCTCCTTAGCGGTTTTGAGCTCTTTTGAAAGCCATGAATCATAGAACCATGAGAGTCAAGTGCTCTATGGTGAGCCTTGAAGTGATTATGGAGCCTGGTTGGTAGCAAGGTCTAAAACCCACTAGGTACTCGGATTGCTTAGATGATCCTAAGTTATTTCTTTGACTTAGGGTGGATGATTATGGGAAAACCTTAATAGGGCAGTTAGGGCGTGATTTGGGTTTTTGACTCCTAGAGTTTTCAGGGGACAAATTGCCCGTAGAATCTAATTGGGGGTGCTCTAAACACGTTGGACACTTGTTTAATATTCGGAAAAGTTAGATGAGTAGCCTCATGTACCAAAAAGCCTATTATGACGTATTTGATTATAGGGCGCCAGGAATCGGCTATTCGTAAAGTGCGGGCTTAATATTCTACACCCACGAATCCTAGAGGTGTGGGCGTTGGCACGCCGGATATGTTGGATTCCCTCGTATTGTTCTGTTTTTCGCTATTACTTGATCAATATATATTAATATATTACCATTCAATTGCATAGCAGAGGGGTGGCTTACATGTGGAATTTGGTTTGACTTCATTTATATGCTTACTACACGTAGCTTGACATGAGAATGATAAGAAACGCAAACGCGACATGTGTGATTGGGCCTCGAGATGTGTGAATGTAAGATGGACTTGGACATTAGAAACAAGGGAAAATCATTTGACATAGACACAAGAATTGCATGAGAGATGAAACGGTGAAAATATAGTTTTGACCATATTTGGTATGGTTGGGATAAACTTTGAAGTGGCAAGATGAATAGAGTAGAGCTATCGTTGGCATTGGCATTGTGACTTGTGGCTATGAGTCCTCAAGTTGAGGATTAGATCGATACTCAATTTGTCTTGTTGAGAGTCGCTCCCCCTCGAGCGGTGCGCTGCGAGTTGAGTCACCATATGAGGCGTGTAAAGTCCCAACAGTTGCGGTCCCTAGGGAGGTTCGAGTCTCCGTTATTAGGGATTTTGAGAGTGTGAGTTTTGGAGAGTTACAAGAGTAGTTAACCGTAAGTTGAGAGAGCAAAAGTTTGATTATGATCGGAGCATGATAGCATTTCCATTTTCGCAATTTGAATTGTATATTACTGATTTTTTTGCGCATGTATTAGTTGCATTATTAATGGTTACTTCGTGCCTTTGATAATACTTATGCCTGGATAGACCTAGTGGGTAAGTCGGCGAGGTCGGATGCCGAGCCCACTGGGAACTTCGTTGTAGTTCTCACACCACTAACCCTACAGGTCCTAGCACGAGCGGGGCGGCGGAGGACCGAGGCAAGGGTTTGGCGCCGTAGGTAGCGGCCACCGGGGACTTTATGCATTTTGTAGTCATTCCCTTTTGTTATACATGTATCAACTTTATTTTGTTGATTTAGAAATGAAAAGTGTACACAATCATGTATTTGGTGGATGACTAAATGTAAAAAGATATGACGGTTGAATGGATTGTAATAGTTTTGTTTACTTGAATTTGGTTTAAAGGAAATCAAATATCATGTGTGTTGTATATTTAGCTTAGAGCTTTCGCTTCCGTTGTTGCTTGCCCTCGAGCAAGCCTTGTATTATATATGCAATTCGCTTGTTAATTGCTTAATTAAACGTGTTGTTAGAGCCTTGGGCGGTCAGGGGAGGCTCTGTCCGTTCGGCGTCTGTTGACGTGACCCGAACCCGACCAAATTGGCGGGGATTGGGGCGTGACATAATGTGAAGCAAGTTAATGTGGCGAAACCCCCGGGTTAGCCTTGAGATTAAAGAATAAAGAACAAAGAGCAAAGAACAAAGAACAAAGTGTAAAGATAAAGAACGAAAGAACTTGCATAATCTGTATATGTTAATGTTGAGCATATTCCTTGCTTTTGTTCAGGCATATTAGCATCATGTATAGATTGGTTACTATATGCAGCTTATTCCTTCTATTATGCCTGAGTTAGTCCTAGTGGGAAAGTCGGTGATGTTGAGGCCAAACCCACTGGGAACTTTGTTGTAGTTCTCACCCCACTATTTCCATAGAGCCGGGACCGAGCGAGCCGGCGAGCGACCGAGGTAAAGGTATCGCGCCTTAGTCAGAGGCCACCAAAGTCGGGTTTCATTTTGTAGTAAAGTACCCTATGATCATCTTTTGTACATGATGGTAAATGATGTAAAGAAAAGAATGTAATGTGTATTTTGAGGTAAATGTGATGTAAGAAAGAAATGATGAAATGAAATGTAAGGAATTCGAAAATGAACAAGATGAATGCAATGTATATGATAAAAAATGAATCATAGTACAAGTGAATGTTTAGTTTTCTTTTTCTTTCACTAATGGCTATTGCTTACCCTCGTGTAAGCCGTTTGTGTATGTTTCCGCTAGTGCTTTTCTCTAATGATGAAAATGTACATGTGATGAGTCTTGGGCGGACAGGGAAAACTCTGTCCGTTCGGCGTCTGTTTGACGTGCTCGGATCGAGCCAAATTGGTATCGGTCCCAGGGCGTGACAACCCTAATCATGCTAAAACCCTAAAATGGGAACTATGTGACCTAGAAATGGTTTTAATGGAGCCTTTTGAGTCTTTAAAGCTTTTCTTTTGCTTCATTTGAGATCAAGACCATGGCATGAATGTTAGAGGTGAAGTTTGAAGGAGAGCTTCAACCCCTCTCATGGTAGAATCCAAACTAGGGTTTGGATTGAGCAAAGAATGGTTTTAGTGAACTCTTTAAAGTAGATTGAAGCTTCTTTTGCTTCCTAATGAGATCAAACCCTAGGTTTGATATATGCTATGGAGCTAGGGCACCCAAATTAGGGCTTGTGCTCGTGATGTTTCTAAAGTGCAATTGACCCTCTAGAAACCTAATTGGGGGTATTTCTGATGCGTTGGTGTGCTCGGATTAACGTTACGAAAAGCCGATGTAAGGTTATGGTCAAATAAGCCTAATTTGGCTTCGTTAACTCGCAGGTAGTGAACCGGGTGTCTAAAAATCCCAAGTAAATCATCGGAGCACCTAAGTAGACCTACGAGGTGGGTGGTGCTATCCAAACTCGTTGAACTTCCTTCTATGCCTAATGTGTCATTCAATTGAGCATATGTTATATACATTGTTGCATGCATTATAGGGTAGATGTGATGATATACATGTGAATGTTGCATGATATGAGTACACGTGCTATTTGATATGTTTGAGAGCCAATTAACCCTATATGTATGCATGAGATGTAGGTGAGCACCCAATGAGAGGAAAGAACACAGTGACACAATAAACATAGATCGAGTGGCATTCGATAATGTAAAGTAATGTGACACTAGAGTTAGTGTGTGGTATTAAAGAGAAATGTGATGCAATGATAATGATTAGAGACAAGTAAAGAAAATGAAAGTGGCATAAAGAACGAGTAAAGTTAAAGAGCAATGGTTGCTAGAGTTAGCAAAATAAAGTGATGTAAAGAACACTAGAGTTAGTGTAAAGATAATGATTTGAACTAAATATCCTTAGAGTTAAGGATTGATCATACTTGCTATGAGTTCCATGCTCGAGGGCGGTCGCTCCCCCTCGGGCGATGCGCTCCGGAGTTTTTGCATCACGGGTTGGAGTAAACCCGAGGACGGTCCTAGCGGGTGAGTTCCTGCGATGATGGACTTAATGTGAAGCAAGTTTAATGAGGCGAAACCCCCGGGTTAGCCGTGAGATTTAAGAACAAGAACAAAGAGCAATGATTAAAGAATAAAGAGTAAAGAACAAAGCACTTGCATAATCTGCATAATTATGTTGAGCATATTCCTTGCTTTATTGTTCTGGCATATTAGCATCATGATTATAGTTTGGTTACTATTCTGCTTATCCTTTCAATTATGCCTGAGTTAGTCATAGTAGGAAAGTCGGTGATGTTGGGGGCCGAACCTACTGGGAACTTTGTTGTAGTTCTCACCCCACTATTCCACAGAGCCGGGACCGAGCGAGCCGGCGAGCGACCGCGGTAAAGGTATCGCACCGTAGTCAGAGGCCACCAAAGTTGGGTTACATTTTGTTTGTAGTCTACCCCTTTTATCATCTTTTGTATTTGATAATTTAAGATGTTAATGCGTAAAGCAAAGAACAAAAAGAATATAAGGTTTATTTTGAAGAAAATGTGATGTAAGAAAGAAATGATGAAATGATGTAATGAAAAGTAAAGAATCGAAAATGTACAAGAAGAATGCAATGTATATGATCAAAAATGAATCAGAGAACTTGTGTAAAGGTTTAGTTTTCCTATCTTTCACTAATGGCTATTGCTTACCCTCATGTAAGCCGTTTTTATATGTTTCCGCCTGTGCTTTCTTTATACTTGAAATGTACATGTGATGAACCTTGGGCGGACAGGGGAAACTCTGTTCTTTCGGCGTCTGTTTGACGTGCTCGGGCCGGCCCAAATTGGTATCGGTCGCCGCGGCTTGACAGATATCGTGGTATCAGAGCCAAGAGTGAAAGAATAGGAATGGACCTAGAGACCCTTAGGATTGGAAGACCTTAAGGATCTAGGAAATGTGAGTGACGTGGAATTAAAGTTAGCGAAAGCATGTGATTGGGTTAAGTTGGGACGTCTCTAATGTGATTAGAGGCTATGTTTAATTTTCATTTGTTTCCTACTCCTTGTTTTGTGTCGGGCGGCCGACGACATGATGCTTGGGGCGAGAACAAATGCATAAGTTGCTTTCGCCGGATTGGGAACGGTCAAGTAATGTTGGTTATGTTGCTAATGCGAGTTGCTTCTTTCAAGAAGTAATGGCACCTCGTGGTCGACCGCAGACAAGGTCGATGCCTGGGAGCCGAGTGCGGAGCCTGAGCGATCCGGAGCGAGTGGCGACGGAGAACTTAGGGAGCAAATTGCTGCGCTCATTGGAGTAGTGTGGCAACAGGCAGAGTCTGTTCAACGCCAAGGGGAACAGATTCAGCGGCTCCAGGAAGCCTTGGAGCGTCAGCAGGCGGCGGCGCAGGCGGGTGTCGAGCATGTCGCGCCCCCTGTGGTAGTGCCGAGTGTGAACGAGGGAGTGGCGGCAGCGGCGGCTATTCCAGTTACGGTAGTACCGGCCGGATCGGGAACCTCAAATCCCGATAGTGCGGCGGTAGAGGTGGAGCGAGAGCGCACGTTGGCGGCTCTCATTCAGTTCAAGAAGTTCAACCCACCTACCTTCGAGGGCGGTTTGGTGGAGCCAGCGGTTGTGGAGTCGTGGATCGACTCAATGGAGACACTCTTCTAGGATCTCAATACCTTGGAGAAGGATAAAGTGTACCTTGCCACCCATTGTCTTGAGAAGGCGGCAATGGTGTGGTGGAAGCGAGTTAAGCAGGATCGACCTACCGATCTTCCGCTTATGCTGTGGGAGGAGTTCAAGAGGGCAGTCTTCGCGAACTACTTCCCCGACACGGTGAAGCGGAGGTTGCAAGAAAAATTCCACAAGTTAAGGCAGGGTGATCGATCGGTAGGGGAATATGAGCAAGAGTTCTCCCACATTATCGACTGCATTCCCGATGTTGTTAGAGATGATCGGGATCGGGTGGATTGGTTCTTACGAGGACTCCAGCTGAGGATATATGAGAAGGTGTAGATTCTGAAGCTGACGACCTTTGCGGAAGTCTTCGATCGAGCTTTGTGGGCGGAGCATGGTAGCGCCCATGTACGTGAAGAACGGGAGGCTATGGCCGAGTCGAAGGACAAAAGCAAGAAGCGAACAGCGAGCGGTGCCGGGGGCCGGCAAAATGCTAAGAAACTCCCTCGGTATCCCCGACAGTAGCCGAGGAACTGGAGACCTCCTCGATGCGTCATTTGTGGCGAAGAGCACCGAGTGTTGACTTGCCCGCAGCGAGAAGGTAAATGTTTCAAGTGTGGCCAACCGGGACATCTTATCCGGGAGTGCTCGAGCTGGACGTCGTTTGTGCCGACGGTGGCATTAGCACCGTCTACCCCGAGACAGCTTGCGGGGTTACCACCAGCAATGTCGGCTGGGTGCGCGTCATCACCGCGTCAGCTGGAGGGATCGAGAGCGCCTAGCGGCCGAGTCTTTGCCGCTCAGGTGGAGGAGCAGCAGCCTGCAGCACGCGACGACGTCGTGGCAGGTATAATTACAATTAATGGCACTAGAGCTAGAACATTGTTCGATACTGGTGCATCACGTTCATTTGTAGCTGCATCATTTGCAAAGACGCATGGCATAGAAAAGACGCATAATGAGGACTATTGGTGGGTAAATGGTCCCGAGCACTCGTTTCGTGTTTATGATGAGTGCTTGGAGGTTTCGGTGCAGATCGGCGACTGGATTATGCCGATAGATCTGCTAGTGCTAGATCAGATATGGGGATTTGATGTCATCTTGGGGACCAACTGGCTCTCCAAGTATTACGCGGTTATAGATTGTGAAAGCAAGGTTATCACTTTTCGTGAGCCTAACCAAGAGGAGTTGGTGTATCGGGTGTGCAAAGGCGCGCGCTTCGCGGCGACTATATCGTCAGTGAGGGCCAAAAGAATGATCAAAGGAGGGTGTAAGGCCTATTTGGCAACCATGGTTGATGATCGAAGGCTGCACCCCGAACTTGAGGGTATCAGGGTAGCATGTGAATTTTCAGATGTATTTCCAGCGGAGTTACCGGGATTGCCACCGGACCGGGAAGTTGAGTTCATCATTGACTTGATTCCCGGGGCGGAACCAGTTTCGAAGGCTCCGTATAGAATGGCACCGGTGGAGCTAAAGGAATTAAAGGGCCAGTTGCAAGACTTGCTCGATAAAGGCTTTGTGAGGACGAGCGTGTCACCGTGGAGAGCTCCGGTGCTGTTTGTGAAGAAAAAGGATGGCACACTTCGACTCTGCCTAGATTATCGCGAGTTGAACAAAGTGACGATAAAGAACAAGTACCCGTTGCCAAGGATTGACGATCTATTCGATCAGTTGCAAGGGTCCAAGGTGTATTCGAAGATTGATCTCTAATCGGGGTATCATCAATTAAATATTAGGCTGAAGGATGTGCACAAAACAGCGTACCGTACGCGGTATGGCCATTATGAGTTCACGGTAATGCTGTTTGGGCTTACTAACGCCCTGGCAGCATTTATGGACTTGATGAACCGAGTCTTCAGGCCGTTGTTGGATCGATGCGTCGTGGTGTTTATAGACGACGTGTTGGTTTACTCGAAAAGTGAAGAGGAGCATGAAGAGCACTCCAAAGTTGAAGAAGTGTGACTTTGGCTAAAGGAAGTCACATTTTTGGATCATGTAGTATCGGGCGACGGAGTTTCGGTAGACAAGAAGAAAGTTGAGGCAATAAAAGATTGGCCTCGCCCGACGAATGTAGCGGAGGTCCGCAGTTTTCATAGACTTGCGGGCTACTACCGGCGGTTCGTGGAGGGGTTCGCCAAAATAACCACTCCACTAACGCGCCTCACGCATAAAGGAGTAAAGTATGTTTGGAGCGACGATTGCGATCGGAGCTTCGAAGAGTTAAAGAACAGGTTGATGTCAACCCCGGTGCTTGCCTTGTCGACTCCGGGGGAGACTTTTGTGGTGTACAGTGATGCCTCATACGTTGGTCTCGGGTGTGTGCTAATGCAAAATGGGCGGGTCATTGCTTATGCCTCGCGCCAATTAAAGAGTTATGAGAAGAACTTCACGACCTCGAGTTAGCCGCGGTGATCTTCGCGCTGAAGCTTTGGAGGCATTACTTATATGGTGAGCATTGCGAGATCTACACCGATCACAAGAGTCTCAAATACTTGTTCACCCAGAAGGAATTGAACATGCGGCAACGACGGTGGTTAGAGTTGCTAAAGGACTATGATGTCACTATACTATACCACCCGGGGAAAGCCAATGTCGTGGCCGATGCTTTGAGTAGAAAATCGGCGGATAATCTAGCGACGGCAATTACGCCTCAACAGCTATTGCACAAGGAAATGCAACGTCTTGGGTTGGAAGTGGTAGTGCCGGGAGTGCCGGCTACACTTGCCGCATTAGTTGTGCAACCAACCCTATTTGAGAGGATCAAAGAGTTACAAGCTTCGGATCCTTATCTCCAAAAGGTTCGAGGTGATGTTGAGAACGGTAGAGCCGAGGATTTTGGCGTTGGAGCCGACGGCGCACTTCGATTTCGAAATCGATGGTGTGTGCCTAAAGATGATGAATTACGAAGGGCGATCATGCAAGAAGCACACCAATCCCCTTATAGTATACACCCCGGCGACACTAAAATGTATAAGGACTTAAAGGAGCATTATTGGTGGCCGGGCATGAAAAGAGATATTGGGGAATTCGTGGCGCAATGTCTAACGTGCCAACAGGTAAAAGCAGAGTGCCGGTTTCGGCGGGAAAGCTACAAAGTCTATCAATACCCGTTTGGAAATGGGAAGATATAGCGATGGACTTTATTACCGGTTTGCCTCGATCTCAAGGTGGACACGATGCTATATGGGTGATAGTGGATCGATTGACAAAGTCGGCACACTTCTTGCCGATACATACTACATGGTCGGGAGACAAGTTAGCTCAAGTCTACCTCGACGAGGTGGTGGGACTTCATGGGGTTCCGATATCAATTGTATCGGATCGAGACCCCAGGTTCACATCCTACTTTTGGAAAAGCTTGCAAGACGCGCTAGGCACACGGCTCGACTTTAGTACGGCGTTTCATCCTCAGACTGATGGACAGTCGGAGTGGACGATACAGATCCTTGAGGATTTACTTCGAGCGTGTGTACTAGATTATAAAGGAGGATGGCATGACTTCTTGCCGATGGCGAAGTTCACATATAATAACAGTTATCAAGAAAGCATAGCGATGGCACCATTTGAGGCACTATATGGACGTAAGTGTCATTCTCCTATCTATTGGAGTGACGTGGGCGAGAGAACGGCTCTTGGCCCGGATGTAAGGTATCGGACTTCTAAAATCATGAAGTTACGGTGTACATTTGGTTTGAAAGCCATTTGAATGATTCTGGTGAGGTTGCGGTGGAATGTAATATACCGGATTTTAAATATAAAAATAAAAATAAATAAAAATAGTGTGAGATACTATTTTTATTGGATTTAGAGGAGTAAAACATAAGTCATAAGTGACTTGTGCTGAAATCGGAATGAAAACAGAAGATCTAGAATTTTCTGTTGGAAACGGGATAGATAAATTAGCAGAAAATGCACAGTCTCAGAAAATTATGAAAATTGGAGGATAGGTCAGAAATATTTTTATGAGACTATATTTAAAGTTTCATATTTTTCTGACACCCGTAGAGTGAGAAATAAAATCCGACAGCTATCTGATAAAGATTACAATTCGGTACAGTTTTTAGTGACCAAACGGGGTCGAAACTGAAAACTTAAGATATATTCTTACTCAGTACATTAAACTGAGCTTGCCTGTCAAATTTGAGCTCAAACGGATATTCAGAAGGGCTCCAACTGTTCCGAACTGCTAAACTGCCTGGAGTAAATAGTGTTTTGGGGTGTAATTATATTAGAAGCAGCTTGCTTCTTCTCCCTCAGCCCGAGCACACCACACACACGCATACATGGAGATAGAGAGAGAAACACCTCTCCCTCTCTCTAGATATCTCTCTCATCTCTCTAAATCTCTCTCTAAAAATTGGAGGGTTGGTGGAGAAGATGCTTGCGAACGCATTGGGAGCGACGGATCGAGCTTTTGCGCGGTCGTTGGAGCGGCGTGTTCTCGTCGTGGCGTTCACATTGAGGTAAGCTTTTGGGATTTGGATTAATCCTTAATGCTTAGTGTTCTAATAGCCTCTAATGAGCTTTGTTAGCATGTTGATCCATTTAATTTGTATTATTTTGAGGTTAATTGTATATTAGGGCTCCGAATGGGGTTTTGTAAAATATAAGGGTTTGATCTAATTTGACCCTCCGTAAACCTAATTGCTAGGTAAACGAACGCGTTGGCGAAGACGGTTCGGCGATTCGTC
>NW_017890814.1:0-12374 GCF_001540865.1 Ananas comosus | reverse complement strand
ATGGAGATACTTCATCTCTCGTAAGTACGTATTTTCATAAGAACAAATCAAGTCATCTTGTTGGTTTTCTATTCAAATAATACGAAGATATTACATCTCTTGTTACTGTGAGAGAACTGATATTTCATCTCTTGTTATTGTACGAAATACGGATACAACTATTCCGATACTATCACCTTTCTAAGATTACGGTATACATTTAATCGTAATGAGAGCGTACAAATAATTAGATCACCTATGATCAACAACAGTTATAAACAATATAACTTTACGGCTAGTTTCCTAGCTCTCACTCTTATAACACTCGATTTTATACTATTAACTCCGTACAACCTGACACCTAATACGAACGAACGGTAGCACGAGTAAGCGTGTGCGAACACTCCCAACGAGGGATGTTCGGCCGTGAGGCCTCAACCGGATGCGCTGTCAACGAGCGGGCACGCCCTAACCCACAGCTTCACCTAACGGCACCCCTCACATATGATGGTGCCCCGGTAATCCGCGTCGCGTTCGACCTGATGGACCACGTCCAGGATTATTACTTTTCCTTTTGAGATTTACTCTGATTCATGATTTACTGTAACTGTCATTACTTACGAATGGTCAATGTCACATATCATCAATGAATGTGTAAGCACGAATACAAGAACAAATATAAGTAATGATATCTTTCATAGTAATGTACAACGAATGTACAAGTAATTAACAATCGTAACCTTTATATAGTACGTTTAATGACAAAAATAAAAGTAAATCATGTAGTACTCGGATCACCACATTAAGCGGCTCCGACCGCCGAATGGGTGACCCTTGATAACAATTATCAAGAGTGCGGGAAAAACTATTTCAATTACATCAAACATTATGGTGACATATTCCATGTACTTTACCAATCACAATAATCACCAAAGCGCACAACTATACCAATTCTATAGTGACATATAGAACATAGGGGAGATTCACTTGCTCTGGTTAGGTCAAACCCACCTATTACTAGGCTCCAATCAGTCACAAGAAATCCCAATAATCCGCTCAACAAGGCCCCAACTCTGCTGAAAATAAAACATCGAAACCGTATCAACACTACAACCGAAATGTCCAATTTCGGCACAATTTGCACTTAATACAAGGTAATAACTTAAATTCCTGCTGTGGTTCCCTTTAGTACCTCAAAATGAGTCTCCAAGAGCTCTCACACATCAGCCAAAGACAACCCAAGGTCGATCGCACTCTCGCTGCGAACAACATCAAAACGGCATTAGAGTGCTTGTATACTAACTAAAGTAGCTGAAATCTAGTAAGTTTAGTTTTCTAACTGAAATTCCTACTTATCTCAGGTTTAGAACGCCTTCTAAACCAGTCCCCAAGGTCACCAATTAAGCTCAAATTACTTCGGAAACCTGCTGCGAACAACGTCCCAAAATCAGCCTTTAATCGGCGAATTCGCGCCCAAACAATGAAGAAAAGAAGTAGTTTACCTTCTTAGATCATAAACTTAGTCCCAACTGAGCCAAGCTACAATATCTGACCCTGTTACAGTAACAAAACCTCTTTTCTCTCAGCTGGAGTAACAAAAATCCAAAATCAATACTCAAAGCGACGATTAGAACGTCGATAACGGAAAAATGGAGTTGATTACCTTATCGAACATCCAACCAATACTCTACTGGTCCAGAGCTGCGAAAAGCTCTCCCAAAATACTCCCTCATACGTCCATGTAAACTCTGCGACGCTCGCAATCCGCGGAAAACCAACGTTGCGACGAAAACGAGCGAAATTGTCGAATTCTATGTAGAGAGAGAAAAACCCTAGAGAAAAAGAGAGAGGGGAAGGTGGAAGAACAATCTTCTGAGCTCCAGCAACCCTTACTGAGCTCCTACAGTCGTGTTGGGCATAAGGGATAAGAACAGGAAGCAAAAAGACCAAAAGAACCTTGCTGCCACGCACCTGCTGCAGCTGCTGCTTGCTGTACCGTACAACCTAATGCTTGTACCGGTACACAATGCAAAATTCGAAGATAATGCCACAGCAATGCACTTTCTTGCTTTTGGCCATCCAATCATTCTCTAACTTGTCCAAAAATTTGTCCAAGCCTTTTAGAACATGTAGGATAGGTCCACATATCCTTCCTCACACTCGAACTATGCAATTTGCAAAAGTTCAGTGTATTACAAGTACCCGGTGTGCATCCTCGATCGAGAAGAAAGAAAGCTGCGGAGTCGCAGAATTCCTTATGTGAAGGTCCAATGGAGCAACCATGCGGTGCGAGAAGCCACTTGGGAGCTCGAGGAGATTATGCGGAGAGAGTATCCGCATCTATTCGAGTCAACGAGCTAAGGTATGCGTAATTTCGCGGACGGAATTATTTTAAGGGGTGGAGAATGTAATATACCGAAAATTCGAAAAATAAATATCAAACTTTAGTCAAATTGACCAAAGTGCGAGGATGGTACACTTCGGAAAGTCCGAAGGTGTTAAAATAATTAAAAGTGCGTTATGGGAGGTTTTCGAGAGCTTGAGAATCAAAAATCTTCAAACTGCAGTTTTTGAGCTCTCGGGGACTGGTCCCTGGTGGGAGAGACCGGTCCCCGAACGCGTGAAAACTGAGAAAGCTGAAAAATCGGCTAAGTCCTTGAGATCAGGCTCTCGGGAACTGGTCCCTGCTAGAGAGACCGGTCCCCCAAAGTGAGACCGGTCGCATCGCGCGAGAGCCCTGGCTGCCGCAGGGAGGAGCTTCGGGAACCGGTCCCTGGTCGGGGAGACCGGTCCCCGCATGCGAAATCTGCCCAGTCCAGGCAATGTAGTAAGATAAAAGTTGAGAGGTTTAGCTGCAATTTTGCAACCCATAGAGGTATGTATGAAGGGTAATGAGGTATTTCTCTCATTCTCACCCTCTCATCCCTTCTCATCTCTCTTTCTCTCTCTAGAAGACAAAAAGAGGAAGAAGAAGACAAAGGAAAGGAAGGAAAAGAAGAAGAAAGTGGAGAAGAAGAAGAAGGAGTGAAGGAACTCCCTCTCCCTCATCTCTAGCTTGAAGAAAAGGAAAGCTTTGAGGTAAGCCTCAACCCTAATCATGCTAAAATCCTAGAATGGAAACTATGTGACCTAGAAATGGTTTTAATGGAGCCTTTTGAGTCTTTGAAGCTTTTCTTTTGCTTCATTTGAGATCAAGATCATGGCATGAATGTTAGAGGTGAAGCTTGAAGGAGAGCTTCAACCCCTCTCAGGGTAGAATCCAAACTAGGGTTTGGATTGAGCAAAGAATGGTTTTAGTGAACTCTTTAAAGTAGATTTAAACTTCTTTTGCTTCCTAATGAGATCAAACCCTAGGTTTGATATATGCTATGGAGCTAGGGCACCCAAATTAGGGCTTTTGCTCGTGATGTTTCTAAAGTGCAATTGACCCTCTAGAAACTTAATTGGGGGTATTTCCGACACGTTGGTGCGCTCGGATTAACGTTACGAAAAGCCGATGTAAGGTTATGGCCAAATAAGCCTAATTTGGCTTCGTTAACTCGCAGGTAGCGAACCGGGTGTCTAAAAATCCCAAGTAAATCATTGGAGCACCAAAGTAGACCTACGAGGTGGGTGGTGCTATCCAAACTCGTTGAACTTCTTTCTATGCCTAATGTGTCATTCAATTGAGCATATGTTATATACATTGTTGCATGCATTATAGGGTAGATGTGATGATATACATGTGAATGTTGCATGATGTCAGTACACGTGCTATTTGATATGTTTGAGAGCCAATTAACCCTATATGTATGCATGAGATGTAGGTGAGCACCCAATGAGAGGAAAGAACACAGTGACACGATAAACTTAGATCGAGTGGCATTCGATAATGTAAAGTAATGTGATACTAGAGTTAGTGTGTGGCATTAAAGAGAAATGTGATGCAATGATAATGATTAGAGACAAGTAAAGAAAATGAAAGTGGCATAAAGAACGAGTAAAGTTAAAGAGCAATGATTGCTAGAGTTAGCAAAATAAAGTGATGTAAAGAACACTAGAGTTAGTGTAAAGACAATAATTTGAACTATATATATCCTTAGAGTTAAGGATTGATCATACTTGCTATGAGTTCCGTGCTCGAGGGCGGTCGCTCCCCCTCGGGCGATGCGCTCCGGAGTTTTTGCATCACGGGTTGGAGTAAACTCGAGGACGGTCCTAGCGGGTGAGTTCCTGCGATGATGGACTTAATGTGAAGCAAGTCTAATGAGGCGAAACCCCTGGGTTAGCCGTGAGATTTAAGAACAAGAACAAAGAGCAATGATTAAAGAATAAAGAGTAAAGATCAAAGCACTTGCATAATCTGCATAATTATGTTGAGCATATTCCTTGCTTTATTGTTCAGGCATATTAGCATCATGATTATAGTTTGGTTACTATTCTGCTTATCCTTTCAATTATGCATGAGTTAGTCATAGTGGGAAAGTCGGTGATGTTGGGGGCCGAACCCACTGAGAACTTTGTTGTAGTTCTCACCCCACTATTCCACAGAGCCGGGACCGAGCGAGCCGGCGAGCTACCGCGGTAAAGGTATCGCACCGTAGTCAGAGGCCACCAAAGTTGGGTTACATTTTGTTTGTAGTCTACCCCTTTTATCATCTTTTGTATTTGATAATTTAAGATGTTAATGCGTAAAGCAAAGAACGAAAAGAATGTAAGGTTTATTTTGAGGAAAATGTGATGTAAGAAAGAAATGATGCAATGATGTAATGAAAGGTAAAGAATCGAAAATGTACAAGAAGAATGCAATGTATATGATCAAAAATGAATCATAGAACTTGTGTAAAGGTTTAGTTTTCCTATCTTTCACTAATGGCTATTGCTTACCCTCGTGTAAGCCGTTTTTGTATGTTTTCGCCTGTGCTTTCTTTATACTTGAAATGTACATGTGATGAGCCTTGGGCGGACAGGGGAAACTCTGTCCGTTCGGCGGCTGTTTGACGTGCTCGGGCCGGCCCAAATTGGTATCGGTCGCCGGGGCGTGACAACGATGAATAGGGTTCAAGCTTACCTCTAAGCTTGCTCCTATGTTACTCCAAAGAGGAAGAAGAGGAAGTAGCTCTACTCCTTAGCTTCTTCTTCACCTTCTACTCCTTCTCCTTCTTCTTCTGTTCTTTTTCTTTCCTTTCTTCTTTCTTTTCTTTCTTCTCTTTTTTGTCATCTAGAGAGAGAAGGAAAGAGATAAGAGAGAAAGAGAGAGATATGAGAGGGTGTGAGAGGGTGAGAAATGAGTGAAACATCTCATTTGCCCCTTTACATAACCCCATATGATGCATAATTGCATTTGGGTCCCTCAACTTTGATCTCATTGAACAGCCCATACTGGGCATTTTTCGTGCTCGGGGACTGGTCTCCTCGACTTGGGACCGGTCCGAGAGAGCTCTCCCCGTGGGCAGCCAGGGCTCCCTGTGATGCAACCGGTCTCTCCCGAGGGACCGGTCTCTCCCGAGGGACCGGTCTCTCGGGGACCAGTCTCTCCCCGTAGGGACCGATTCCCGAGAGCTGGTTTTCTAGGACTTAGCCGATTTTTCAGCTTTCTCATTTCTCACGCGTTCGGGGACCGGTCTCTCCTTCAGAGACCGGTTCCCGGGAGCTGAAAACCTGCAGAATGCAGATTTTTGACTTTTAAGCTCTCGAAGACCTCCCATAATGCACTTTTGATCATGTTAACACCTTCAGACTTTCCGAAGTATGCCATCCTCACACTTTGGTCAATTTGACTAAAGTTTGATATTTATTTTCCGAATTTTCGGTATATTACATTCTCCACCCCTTAAAATAATTTCGTCCGCGAAATTAAGCGTAACTTAACTCGTCGACTCAAATAGATGCGGATACTCTCTCCGCATGGTCTCCTCGAGCTCCCAAGTGGCTTCTCGCACAGCATGGTTGCTCCATTGGACTTTTACATAAGAAATTCTGCAACTCCGCAGCTTTCTTTCTTCTCTATCGAGGATGCACACCGGGTACTCCTAATAGGTCGTATCTTCATGTAGCTCCACAGGCTCGTACTCTAACACATGTGTCGAGTTTCGAATATACTTTCGGAGGTTTGACACATGAAACACATTATGAACTCCCGCGAGTCTCAGTGGTAGTGCGAGCTTGTATGCCACCGCACCCACACACTCCAATATCTTAAATGGTCCAACATAACGGGGACTTAGCTTCCCGCGGATCCCAAAACGTTTGACTCCTCGCATCGACAATACTCTCAAAAATACGCGGTCTCCAACCGCGAACTCTAAGTCTTTCCTTCGCTTGTCGGCATAACTCTTTTGCCTTGATTGCGCCGTCGCTAATCGTTGACGGGCAAGGCGAACTTTTTCTTCCGCCTCCCGCACTACATCCGGGCCGAGAGCCGCTCTCTCGCCCACGTCGCTCCAATGGACAGGAGAACGACACTTTCGTCCATACAATGCCTCAAATGGCACCATCGCGATGCTTTCTTGATAACTGTTATTATATGCGAACTCCGCCATCGGTAAGAAATCATGCCATCCTCCTTTGTAATCTAGTACACACGCTCGAAGCAAATCCTCAAGAATTTGTATCGTCCGCTCCGACTGACCATCAGTTTGAGGATGAAACGCTGTACTGAAGTCGAGCCGTGTGCCCAACGCATCTTGCAAACTCTTTCAAAAATAGAATGTGAACCTGGGGTCTCGATCTGACACAATCGACACTGGAATCCCATGAAGTCTCACAACCTCGGCGAGATAAACTTGAGCTAGCTTGTCTCCCGACCACGTAGTGTGTATCGGCAAGAAGTGTGCCGATTTTGTCAATCGATCCACTATTACCCATATCGCGTCATGTTCGCCTTGAGATCGAGGCAAATCGGTAATAAAGTCCATCGCTATATCTTCCCATTTCCAAACGGGTATTCATAGACTTTGTAACTTTTCCGCCGGAAACCGGCGCGCCGCCTTAACTTGTTGGCACGTGAGACATTGCGCCACGAATTCCCCAATATCTTTTTTCATGCCCGGCCACCAATAATGCACTTTTAAATCTTGGTACATCTTAGTGCCGCCAGGGTGTATGCTATAAGGGGATTGGTGCGCTTCTTGCATAATCGCCCCTCGAACATCATCATCTTTAGGCACGCACCAACGATTTCGAAATCGAAGTGCGCCATCGACTCCAATGCCAAAGTCCTCGGCACTTCCACTTCCAACTTCGCCTCGAACCTTTTGGAGGTAAGGGTCCGAAGCCTGTAACTCTGTAATCCTTTCGAATAGGGTCGGTTGCACAACTAATGTGGCAAGAATAGCCGGCATTCCTGGCGCTACTACCTCCAACCCAAGTCGTTGCATTTCCTTGTGCAGTAGCGGTTGAGGCGTAATTGTCGTCACTAGGTTATCCGCCGATTTTCTACTCAAAGCATCGGCCACGACATTGGCTTTTCCCGGATGGTATAGTATAGTGACATCGTAGTCTTTCAGCAATTCTAACCACCGCCGCTGTCGCATATTCAACTCTTTCTGGGTGAACAAGTATTTGAGACTCTTGTGATCAGTGTAGATCTCACAATACTCACCATATAAGTAATGCCTCCAAAGCTTTAGCGCGAAGATCACCGCGGCTAACTCGAGGTCATGAATCGGGTAGTTTTTCTCATAACTCTTCAATTGGCGCGATGCGTATGCAATGACTCACCCATTTTGCATTAGTACACACTCGAGACCAACATACGAGGCATCATTGTACACTACAAAGTCTCCCCCGGAGTCGGCAAGGCAAGCACCGGGGTTGACGTCAATCTGTTCTTTAACTCCTCAAAGCTTCGATCGCAATCGTCGCTCCATACGTACTTTACTCCTTTGTGAGTAAGGCGCGTTAGCGGAGTGGTTATTTTAGCGAACCCCTCCACGAACCGCCGATAGTAGCCCGCAAGTCNATCGGGCGAGGCCAATCCTTGATCGCCTCCACTTTCTTCGGGTCTACTGACACTCCGTCGCCCGATGTCACGTGGCCCAAGAATGTGACGTTCTTTAGCCAAAAGTCACACTTCTTCAACTTAGCATAAAGCTTTTCTTGTCGAAGTATTTGCAGCACAGCTTTCAAGTGCTCTTCATGCTCCTCCTCGCTCTTCGAGTAGACCAATACGTCGTCTATGAACACCACAACGCACCGGTCCAACAACGGCCTGAAGACTCGATTCATCAAGTCTATAAATGCTGCCGGGGCATTAGTAAGCCCAAACGGCATTACCGTGAATTCATAATGGCCATACCGCGTACGGTACGCCGTCTTGTGCACATCCTTCGGTCTAATCTTTAGTTGATGATACCCCGACTGGAGATCAATCTTTGAATACACCTTTGACCCTTGCAACTGATCGAACAAATCGTCAATCCTTGGCAACGGGTACTTGTTCTTTATCGTTACTTTGTTAACTCGCAATAATCTATGCAAAGTCGAAGTGTGTCGTCCTTTTTCTTGACAAATAGCACTGGAGCTCCCCACGGTGACACACTCGGCCTCACGAAGCCTTTATCGAGTAAGTCTTGCAATTGGGCTTTTAGCTCCACTAACTCCACCGGTGCCATTCTATACGGAGCCTTCGAAACTGGCGCCGCCCCGGGAATCAAGTCAATAACGAACTCTTTCCGGTCCGGTGGCAATCCCGGTAACTCCGCCGGAAACACATCCGGGTACTCGCACATTACTCGAATATCCCCCAACTCTAGGTACCCCTTTCGAGCATCTACCATGGTTGCCAAATAGGCCTTACACCCTCCTTTGATCATCTTTTTCGCCCTCACCGACGATATGGTCGCCGCGAAGCACCTACTTTTGCACGCTTGGTACACCAATTCTTCTTGATTAGGCTCACGAAAAGTGATCACCTTGCTTTCACAATCTATGACCGCGTAGTATTTGGAGAGCCAATTGGTCCCCAAGATAACGTCGAATCCCCACATCTGATCTAGCACTAGCAGATCTATCGGCATAATCCAATCGCCTATTTGCACTGGACACGCCAAACACTCATCTTGAACACTGAACGAATGTTCTGGGGCGTTCACCCACCAATAGTCCTCGTTATGAGACATCTCTATGCCATGAGTTTGAGCAAATGATGCGCTAATGAATGAATGAGACGCGCCTGTATCAAATAATGCTCTAGCTCTAGTGCCTTTAATCATAATTATACCTGCCACGACATCGTCGGGTGCTACAGGTTGCTCCTCCACCTGAGCGGCAAAAACTCGGCCACTAGGTGCTCTCGATCCCTCCGGCTGACGCGGTGCAGACGAGCGTCCAGCCGACATCGCTGGTGGCAACCCCATAGGTTGTCTCGGGGTCGACGGTGATGATGCCGCCGCTGGTGCAGATGATGTCCACGTTGGGCACTCCCGGATGCGATGTCCCGTTTGGCCACACTTAAAGCATTTGTCACCGCCTTGCGGGCACGTCGACACTCGGTGTTCTCCGCCACAGACGACGCATCGAGGTGATCTTCCGCTCCTCGATTGCTGTCGGGGATACCGAGGGGGTTTCTTTGAGTTTGGCCGGCCCCCGGCACCAGCCACCGTTTGCTTCTTGCCCTTGTCCCTTGACTCGGAACTAGCCTCCCTTTCTTCACGTACATCGGCGCTACCGTGCTCCGCCCACAAAGCTCTATCGAAGACCTCCGCAAAGGTCGACAACTTCAAGATCTGCACCTTCTTATAAATCCTTGGCTGGAGTCCTCGCAAGAACCAGTCAGCCCGATCCCGATCATCTCGAACAACATCGGGAATGCAGTCGATAATATGAGAAAATTCTTGCTCATATTCCCCTACCGATCGATCACCTTGTCTCAACTTGCAGAACTTCTCTTGTAGTCTCCGCTTCGCCATGTCGGGGAAGTAGTTCACGAATACCGCTCTCTTGAACTCCTCCCACAGCATAAGCGGAAGATCGGTAGAACGATCCCGCTTAACTCATTTCCACCACACTTTCGCCGCCCTCTCGAGACAATAGGTGGTAAGGTACTGTCACGCCCCGGGGCTCAGCGGAAGCCTACCCGGCGCGTGTCCAGACCCGCCATACGTCTAAAACATATAAGGCGTCTACAAAATTTCGACAGATAAAACAATAATACAAGAGATCTAGTGATATCAGAGCATTGTACAACTAGTTCTATAACAAGAAAAGGGACATAAAGCTGAAAGTCTACTAAATAAAAATATAAAGTACAATAGGAATCCCATAACAAGTGCTAAAACTAGCATACATAGGTGCCGTCTCCTATACATGGAGTACAAAATCCCTCTCCACTCTCCTAACTACAAAATGAAAGAGCAACCACCTAGGCAGAAGAACCGCTCCTCGCTAGCTAGCTATGCGATCCCCTTCCCGCGATCCCGTGCTCCGCCGGGCAGAAAGGCTCTGAAAGTAAATCATAAAACAGGGCGTGAGAACTAATAAAATAGTTCCCATGGCAATTATGACTTCAGTGAATGCACACAAGTCCCAAGCTACACAGAGAGGGTCAGTGTCTATGAAACGTATGAAAACAGCGAAAGGTAAGTAGAATGTAACTTACTACAACATGATATTTCTACTCAGCATGAACAGGCATAAGTATGAAAGCAACACTGTATGTAGTAAGTCTCCAACTATCATGATGTCCATAATGAAATAGTAAAGTGCCAATGTTTTACTATTCTAGTCAAATTCCAGTTAGTACACTAAGTCATCATCTGTCCATATGTCATAGTGAATCTCAAAGTAAATCTGAAGAACCCACGAAGCTGTCTAAGGCCCTGAGACCCACCCGTAGGCTATCTGGACAGGTGCCGAGCCTAATGCCACCGTGGTAGTCATCATCCCCACCCTAGGAATGAGCCTGGCCAGCGGCAATCCACTTGCGCGCCAATCCCGCACGGCGAATATGAATCGTGATGGCTATCTCCGGAGTGCCGGCTTTGTAGGGAGCGACCTTCACAAGCATGTGCGAATGAGCAAATGGCAAGTAGTCAAACGATCTGTCACAAGTACAAGTCTCATGTCTAATAACATGGCATATGTCACCAACTCATAGGCCTATCTCTAGGTCGTCATGTCTCTACATGAATATGTAAATGTCATCGTGGCCAAAGTCACTATTTCATCATATCTTAAATATGGAATATAGTTGATGTCAACGTGGCCTATTATCAAGCCTCTATGTTGCATTTTACTAATTCTCTCGTCCAATGCGCTCTTTATGAGACTATGCTCATTTTGTCCCAACATGAGATACTAAGTTCAAGAACTTATAATTCTATCAAAATCGAAGCATGAAACTTGATTTCGCTACCATCTCATAGAAATGTTCGCCGCATGCCATATTAACAAAGACACTGTCTCTCACTATATAAGAGTAATTTTCTTGATGCACAACATATGAGTTCTAAAGCATTCAAAAATTCTCATAAATGCTACTAAGCAGAATATGCATGAGTTTATGGTAAATGAAAGCATTTAATTCGCATAGGGGAATTTCCTCTCCATTTCAAAGAGCCAAAACCCACCGATGAAACGAAACTCCTCGTTTGCTCCAACGAGGGTGTCCTCTTAGTCTCTAATACCTAAGATGGTTAGGAACAAGGGTTACTCGAAATGAAACGAACAATCAATAGCTCAAACATTAACGATCTCATACTAAGGGCAAAAACTCACCTCTTATGGAAAACTCTCTTCACAAGATCAAAAGGAGGTTAGAACCCTTCCAATCCAATCTAGAGGAAGGTTCTAATCCAAGGAATCAAGCTCATCAAATGCCTCTAAAAACGAAAATGCCCAAATAACCTAAATTTCCATTTCTAGGGTTTGATCTCACAAAAACCTCAATCAAGGATCAAAGGGAAAATCGAGTCTCTAACCTCTCAAGAAGCCAAACTTAGCTCCATCCAAGTGATGTTGAAGATCTCGCAGCCACATAGCTCCTCTCCAAGCTCTAACCATCAACAATGGCGGAGAGCCACCAGATCAAATAGAGGGAGAAACCCAATAAAAACACCAAGCAAAAGGAGTAAAAATACAAAGGAAGGGAGAGAGAGCTCCTCCTACCTCATCCTGCTGTACTCTGCACAGGGGAGGCTAAGGGGCGTGGGTGTGCACTTATAGAAGTGCTACAAACGCAAAAAGCCCCTTACAGTTCAAACACTCAAATCTGCCATCTGTACCGGTACACGGCCCTTGTACCGGTACAGAGCCCACGAAAATGCAAACCGAGGCTCGGGTGGCGGGTCTGCGGTTCGTACCTGTAATATACCAGATTGGTATAAAAATAATAATAAATAAAAATTAGTGTGAGAAAACTATTTTTATTAGATTTATAGGTAAAACATAAGTCAAGAGTGCTTGTCTGAATAATC
>NW_017890813.1:10000-33939 GCF_001540865.1 Ananas comosus | reverse complement strand
TGGAGGACCTCCGTGTCTCAATTAGATTAAGGATAAAAGTTATCATAATGTTTAATTTTATTTCATTTTTTTTGGGTTGTATAATGTTATGTTTGCACGTCATTGCGTGATCGGTTGCAGCCTAAAAAAGTTCGCAAGGCGGATAGAACGATATAACGTTGTGGCGTTCGGATCAAGGTGTTGATAAGGATCGGGATCGTTGAAGCTCCTATATCGGTATCAAGAGTTTGAAAGCAATCAAACCAATGAGTTGTGTGCTTGTAATTTTTATGACCCTAGACCCGATTCCGACTCAGTGGCTCGATGTCCGAATCCATTCTAAGATCCTATGATCTCACAGATTTTAATTATATTTGTTTGCCGATGATTTTAGTTGCATTAGATGTAAATTAATAAATATTTTTTTCTAAGCCTAAATATTTAATCTTCTCATAATATATTAAGTCGAACGGTCTTCCGCCGTTGTTTGAAGTGCGGGCGTTTCTGGTGTGATTTGGTACGGCTGAGTTACAGTGGTCTCAGTTGCATCGGCGAGTCGCGCAACCCTCTATTAGCATGAGATTGCTGCGGCGTAAAGATTAGGGTTGGGCTACTAACTAGTAGGGGAGGACCAATGACGGCTTTACTTACGCGTGAAACGGTGCTGGCGTCTGACTGTAACTAAGAGAATGCGGGCGCAATAACTGGTCAGGTGAGCCTCAGGATCGTTATGGACCGATCACGTGTGCATTTGCTTTGCGAAGATTTGGCACAAAGTGTATCCATATCAGTTTGCATATCACAATGAACTGTTAGAGTGAGGTTGGTACGTTAATAACTGGTGAGCGTACCCCGCTGAATTGTCGCGTTGGTTTATATCCGTTTCTTACCCGTAGGAGTTGTAAGAGGGACTCGAGAAATAGTGAGAGGTAATTTTTGTTTTAAAAATTCTAAAATAATTTTTCAAACAAATACAAATATCTAATTTGTTGATCTTTACTCTCTGCAGAACAATAATGTTCCGCTTCTAATCCATCTCTACTTCGAATTCTTGAATCATAATCTGTTTAATTGGAAATTTTAATTATTAAGATTGGCTGAAGGAACTTAAAAATGTTTTGAGTTACCGTTAAGCCGCTTTATGTTTGCCACCATGGACCCCCCCCGTTACCAAGACCGCTCCACAGTGATCATAAGGGACCGGCTCAGGAAGCAGAAATACGGATGACGATATAAAGAAGTGTACATTTTGGCCTTCGATGTTCAATTATGAACTATTTCAACGCAACTATGAGGATATGAGACTGCTAAGAAAATGTAAACTCACCCTCAAGGAGTTGTATCGCGTGGCAAAGACCTGATCTGTCTCGTTTTGAGGTGTCCAAAAAGATCTCTTTAAAGCTAAGATGCGACGATGGCGCAGTTCTATTCATGATTCACTGTTTGACAATTGATCAAAGACCTTCAGGGGATTGAGAAGGCTTGGAGTGAAAAATGGAACAGGAATTTGAATGTTGATTGATCTTGCATAATCTCGCTTCGCTTGATATTCTTTATGGACAGTTTTATTGTAATTATCATTTGGAATAAATTTGGTATTGCATCCAGCGCCAGAGTTAATTGAATCATTGTTGGTAACTAATGAGGGGACTTTGAATGTTTCAAATAGGGCTCGGATTCTCGTATGCGATGCCGAGCTTTCTTTTCCAAAGAAAGGTCTAATTAGAATGAAAGAAGCCCGCGAAGAAACAAAGATGGATAACAAGCCCCAAGAAGGAACTTCTAAGAATAAGGCCGCTGACAAAGCGAAATGTTTCCACTTGCAACTGTTGGACAGTCATTGGAATGAGAATATTGTCCCTGTCTATTGGGATGAGCTTTGCTCAGAATTAAAAGGAAGGTACCACACTTCGCGATGGTCATGTCGACTTGCTGTGCTATGATGAATACCTTTACGGTTTCCTCTACTTGCTTAGTTGGGTTATAGACTCTAGGTTCAGTTCTATCTGTGTACTTCAATGCAGTGTTCTAAGGATAGTAGAGGGTTAGTAGTGAGTCGCCTTTGACGGTGTGTGGGCAATGGTGGCATTGAGTTGCTGCTTGGTACTGGGCACCGTTATCCTTTGCGACTACCTGTCAGGATATATTTTATTATTAAAGACGTGTTATTATGTACCTTGCTGCTAGCGAGGAATTGATTATGTTTCTTGCTTTAGCACGGTGAGGTTGTAATTTTAATTTTGACAAGACTTATCTGCATGATTTAGTTAGAAATAATTTTATTGCCGTGTGGTTTATATTTGTTGCAGGTCTTTTATCATTTACATATGGATGTATCTGCAATTTTTTGAGCAAGAGTAGATGAGTACTGTTGGGTCTAAGAGACTAGAGATGAAATGAACTAAAGTATATATGTGGCCAGGCTAAGGTTGGTTATTTGGGCAGAAGACAAGGTAAATAATGCGATAAGATGGGCTTTCGGTTCTTACGACTTCAGGTCGTTTATCCAGGTTTGTGTGGAATCTTCGTCTTTCAAGGTAAAATTGATGTAAATTATCTTTGTAGGACAAAAAGGGGAAAGGGCCAGCTGGAGATTTACTTTTCCTTAATACCACATGATGCTGTGTGGACCTGATGTGCATGTTAGGGGCTGCGTTATCTCTACTTTCTAACCGTTTACCGGATGATTATTATGGTTATGGTGTATGTGTTATTCTTATGGAAACACAAATCTGCGGCTTTTGGAAAAGTTCAAAGAATTCAGAAATGAGTAGAAAACACAAACCTGAAAAGATCCTTATAGGTCTTCGATCAGATCGAGGAGGATATACTTGTGGAGAGTTCCTAAATTATCTCAAAGAAAACGGCATAGTCTCACAGTGGACTCCTCCGGGAACACCTCAACTCAACGGGGTGTCAGAACGGAAAAATCGAACCTTATTGGATATGGTTTGATCTATGATGAGCTTCACTGATCTTCCTTTATTTCTTTGGGGACATGCTTTGCTTATCGCAGCTTATTTGTTAAATAGGGTTCCCTCTAAATCCGTTCCTACCACGCCGTATGAGATGTGGCATAGTAAGAATCCAAGCCTTGGTCATATCAAGATTTGGGGATGTCCGGCCTATGTTAAGCGACTACAGGTGGACAAGTTAGAGACTAGGTCTGAGAGGGCTCGTTTTATTGGATATCCTATAGAAACTTTAGGTTACTATTTTTATATCCCAGAGAATCACAATATAGTTGTGAGCAAACATGCTATTTTCTTGGAAAAACAGTTTATTCAAGAAGCTAGTGGGAGAAAAATTGAGCTCGAAGAGAGAGACTCTGAAGAGCAACGAGTCATCAAACCTACAGAACCTATTCAAGCTGAGCCAGTACATGTAGTACCTCCTCCACCTCGTAGGTCGAGTAGAATCTCCCATCCCACTAAAAGATACTTAGGTATCGTTACAGAGGAAGTAGAGGAAATGTTCCTCATGGGAGATAGGGAACATGGAGATGATCCCAAAACCTACAACGAGGCGATGTCTGACATCGATTTTAAGAAATGGCTGGATGCCATGAAGTCAGAAATTGACTCAATGCATTCCAACCAGGTTTGGATTTTAGTAGACCCACCAGAAGGTATAGTACCTATCAGGTGTAAATGGATCTACAAAAGAAAGATAGGTTCGGATGGAAAGGTAGAGACCTATAAAGCAAGGTTGGTTGCGAAAGGTTATAGTCAACGCGAAGGCATTGACTATCAGGAGACCTTTTCACCTGTGGCCATGCTTAAATCCATTCGAACACTGCTTGCCCTTGCAGCATACTATGATTATGAGATCTGGCAAATGGATGTGAAAACTGCCATCCTAAATGGATATCTTGAGGAAGATATCTATATGGAGCAGCCTTTGGGTTTCACTTCTGGTGACGAAAGTCACAAAGTATGCAAGTTGCAACGATCAATTTATGGACTTAAGTAAGCATCTCGGACTTGGAATACTCGTTTCGATAACGTGATTAAATCGTTTGATTTCGTTAAGAATGAGGAGAAACCATGTATTTATAAGAAGGTCAGTGGTAGAGCTGTCACATTCCTCGTATTGTACGTGGATGACATTCTCCTAATTTGGAATGACATTTCAATGCTGACTTCAGTTAAAATATGGTTGTCTAAAGAATTCTCCATGAAAGATCTAGGGGAAGCATCCTATATTTTGGGGATAAAGGTCTATAGAGATAGATCTAAAAGGATGCTAGGCCTCTCACAGAAAATGTACATAGAAGATGTGCTGAAGAGGTTCGGTATGGAAAACTCCAAAAAGGGTCTTTTACCTCTTAGACATAGAATTTATCTCTCTAAGAAAATGTGCCCCAATACATTTAAAGAGATTCAACGTATGAGTAAGATCTCTTATGCATCAGCTATAGGGAGTCTTATGTACGCCATGCTATGTACACGACCTGATATTGCGCTTGCTATGAGTGTCACAAGTAGATATCAATCTAATCCAGGTGAGGAGCACTGGATTGCTGTGAAGAACATACTCAAGTACTTGAGAAGGACTAAGAATATGTTCTTGATTTTTGGAGGAGGAGAGTTGAAAGTATAAGGATATACTGATTCAGACTTTATGTCTGATGTTGACGATAGAAAGTCTACGTCAGGATATGTGTTCTTATGCAATGGTGGCTCTGTGTATTGGAAGAGTTCCAAACAACCAATTATTGCTGACTCTACTATGGAAGCAGAGTATATCGCCGCATCTGAAGCTGCAAAAGAAGCCTTCTGGTTCAAGAAATTTGTCGCAGAACTAGGTGTGATGCCATCAGATGCCATACCACTATATTGCAACAACAATGGTGCCATAGCCCTAGCTAAGGATCCTAGGTCTCATCAGAGGTCCAAGCATATAGAGCGGCGGTTTCATATTATACGCGACTACCTCGACAAGAAATACATCGAGATGCAGAGAGTAGACTCCACGGATAACGTGGCAGACCCATTGACTAAACCACTTAGCCAGACGAAGACTGAAGTCCACCTTGAGAAGATGGGGCTTAGGTATATGGCTGATTGGCTTTAGTGCAAGTGGGAGATTGTTAGATGTATGCCCTAGAAGCCAGCCAGGCCGACACATATATTCTTTCTAGGACATAAATTTGTATTTGACTTTTAAATATTATGAATAACTTTGGGTTTTTATTTTCATTCATGTTGTGTATGTGTCCATGAATCGTCCAAGAAATTAATAAGATGATGACATATATTCTCAAGTGTTGAGAATTTGAGACGTGTCATTGGTGGTTAATTTCTAAATGCTCCCGATCAATGGATCATCACGGGGACGGTGATTGATCCGGTGAGATTGGTGCATAGGTCGCTTCCCTTTCTAGGTAGACGAGTCTCGAGTCGACAGTGTGGAGACACTGAAGCGAATATGCAGGTGGTTGTTGGAGAACAAGGGTACCGAGCGTGACCAACGCGAGAAGTCACTTGGATGTCTACTCACTCGTCAGTGACTTACTCAATTGTTGCAGTAGTATGACTGGTCCTTTGACCTGCGGTGCCTCGGCTATTCACAATGAGGTTGCTGTAGTTTGACTGTACATACACTTGGTCCCTAGCCATTCGGGTCCTTGCGGTGCATGTTGGCTGCAGTAGGTTCATTGTAGGAATAGGGTGCGCACTTAGATGGAATCTATCTCCCTTGGTAGATAGGGGTGTTAGTCCTATGTGATTTATGAGACCAAGTTTAGAAGACCTTGGCCAGGGCAGAATAAATATCGAAAAAGGGTTTCCGATATCAGAAACTCGAGTCGAATAAATTTAACATATGACAGACGATGGGGTTTGACGAGTTATTCCATAACCTCCGTCTAGTCGGGACTCATGATAGAAGGATTGTATCACACGGTAACTACACCAAGAGGTTCAGTATTCCATTCTACTGGAATGCCACTACATGCTGCTAGGCGTCACTGGTGGATTGTGAGACTCATGAGAATTATCTAGATGATCGATAATTCTCATTGGGCTGAGTTGGAATTGTTCCGATCCACTGAAAGGAGTTTCAGTGATATTGTTGATAGTGATCAAAATATATCTCACTACCAGATAGAATAGAACCTATGGGGTCACACACATAAGAGGTTGTGATTGATCGGATAGCTAGATCGCGATTATTGAATCGCCGGAGGACCTAATTGTCAATATAATGATAATTGGACTAATTTGTAATTGTTACAAATTAGTGGTATTAAAGTGTAAATGTTACAAGAGAGGACTTACTAATAGTTAGTAAATTATAAGAGGACTTATGTGCAAATGTTGCATTATTAATTTGATAAGATCAAATTAATATAAAATTCAAGTCGAATCAAATTAGGATTTGATCGATCTAACCAATTAAGGAAAAGATAAATTTAAACCTAGATTTATACTTATCCTTAATTGTCATTATATTATTAGGAATAGGATTATATTCCTATATATAATATATGGGAGTTTTTAGAAAACCCTAGCCGGCATCTATCCTCTCTTCTCTCTTCCATCTTCTAGCAAGAAAGACGTCCTTTTGCAAGGGAGCTAGCACCCCGGTGAGGACATCGATCAAATCAAGAACCTCGTGTGGATACCTATAGAGGCCGGACGCGTGTGCGGCTTTAAGAGAACCGAATTCCACGATCATCAAATTGAGGTGAAGATCCGCGAATAAGGTAAAGATTCGATCTTACTTTTCTCCTTTAATCTTAAAGAACATGAGGGATCCTAAGTGCGTGGTTTTTGAGATTTGATCTCGAGAGTTTTCAAAAATCAAATTTGTTTGATTTCTTTTCCGCTGCGTTTTTACCGTACGCAATTTTCTAACACATACAAAGCATGGCCTGCTTTAGTATCTCCAAGCGCAATCAAAATTGCAACAAGCACGCCACATAAAATGGATGACATACTTGCAGCAGTTCAATCTGGTGATCAAGTACAAGAAAGGCGCTCACAACAAACTAGCTAATATACTATCACGACCACCAGTGGCAACACTTTGCTTGTCGATATTTATACAAGTTCAGCCAAATTTTCACGAGTATGCAAGCTTATATGTAGAAGAATCAGATTTTCAAGGGGCGCTGGCTGACAGCAAAGCAAAACGACCTACTGAGTTTGTCTTGTAAGGCGGTCTACCGTACGAAGGTACATTACTATGTGTACCTAAAGATGGCAATCGAGTACAATGGATTTGAGAAGCCTATACCTCGAAAGTGGCTGGTCACTTCGGGGTGAATAAAACTGTCACGCCCCGAGGCCGCCAATTTGGTCGATTCGGGCACGCCGACAGACGCCGAACTGACAGCACCTCCCCTGTCCGCCCAAGGCTCTAAACAACAAGTATAATACAAGCAATTCAATAAGATGAATGCAATTATACAAGGTTTGCTCGAGGGCAAACAACAACAAATCCATGAATGAAAGCATCTATGCTATTTCACTAAACCATTCAACACATGTCATTTGATTACATTTGAATCAAACACAAATAAACCATTCACTTACATACATCTTGTCCATTCATTTACATCACTTTATCCTTTAACCCAAAATACATAATTTACATCTTTTACACTTCTAGTTCAATATACAAAAGTTGAATATACATATAGGGTATGCTTATAAACTCCGAGGCCACTAACTACAGCGCTAGTCCCTTGCCTCGATCCTCCGCCGTCCCGCTCGCGCATGGATCTGCAAGGTTAGTAGTGGTGTGAGAACTAAAAGAAGTTCCCAGTGGGTTCGGCCGCCGACCGCGCCGACTCGCCTACTAGGTCTATTCAGGCATATGTAATTTCAAGAAATAATTGATTGCAAACCAACTAATGCAAAACTATTACAATGCTTGCAAGAAAGCTGTCAACAGATAGATAATCAAATACATGATAATTATGCATGCATGGTCTTGTTCTTATTCTCTTTGGCCTTTACCCAATTATCCCGGGGTACTCATGGTTCACCCCAAACTCACAAACCACAATTCCCGTCTACCAGGAGAGGCTACTGGCACTACCATCCGAGGAATGATGACGGGGCCTCTCCCCGTGGTGTCTACACTCCGGAGTACACTGCTTGAGGAGGAGCTACCTACCTCAAGCCAAAGCAAGTGTGAGTACGATCCAATCCTCAATTTGAGGAAGTATTGCCAAACCTGTCTCAATGCACAAAGTCTCAATGCCAAGGATAGGTTATTACCATATCACATTCCCACTATATCTGAGCCACAATGGTCCTGATGCCATTCTAGGTTAAACTTTGTTTAGCCGTTCTTATTCTCAGTGCCAATCTCGTCACTAATGTTAATGTCACTATTGTTTACTATTGTCATAGTCTCCTTTTCATACATTCACACACACATAGGGTTTTTCACATTCTCAGTTCACATGGTTCTATATCAATTCATATGTTTTCTAGCATACAATTGAATCTCAACCAATCATATTCATTACACTACCCTATATGCATGAATGCTAACATCAAAATACTCAATAATGGTAACATAGACATAGAAGGAAATTCGGTGTTTCTGGATAGCACCCCCCACTTGTAGGTATGCTAAGTTGCTGCGGTCCCAATTTCACGATTTTCAGACCTCTACGTCGCAAGCTACGATGATCTGTACCAATTTAGCTTCTTTTTTAAATATCTCTGTGTACGCTCGTCGTGTGGCTGAACCGAGCGCACCAACGCGTTCGTTGACCTACCAATTAGGTTAAAAAGAGATCAAACCCAAGCTTTGACCTCAAAATCCAAAAACCCTAACCTAGGCCCTTATACAATATCATCTTCTCCAAACAAGTCCCTAGCTTGCATAATCATAGAGGAAATCCTCTATTCATCTCCTAGAAGCATACTAGAAGGAAATAAACCTATCACGGCCCGAGACCGCTACCCATTTGGTCCGGTTCGGGCGCGTCGAACAGACGCCGAACGGACAGTACCTCCCTTGTTCGCCCAAGGCTCAACCACGGGATCATGTACAAGAATTCGCCCAGGAACAATTCATTACATACATGATCCATACGACAACAATAGAAGCACCACAAGTGCTTAACAACAAGAGCAAGTAACACAAGTGTACATACAAGTGCAAAAAGAGAGAATTCTATCTATTACATCATATTCATCCACAGTTTACATTTGTTTTATCCAAAATATAGGAACAAGTTCGTCCACATCTCTCCAAAATGCATCTCACAACCTATACATCATCTACTGTCATATATGTAGGTATCTCTAATGAGTAGGAGAGCTACTAATGCTAGGGCGCTAAGCCCTTACCGCGATCCTCGCCTGGAGCGCTCGTACTTAGACCTGCAACAAAGTGGGGTGAGAACTATTGTCCATAGTTCCCAGTGGGTTCGGCTGCCGACTCCGTCGATCTCCCCACTAGGTCTAAGTGGGCACAAGCAGATAGATAGATAGATAGATATGTGAAAACAACAACGACATAGTAAAAAAGCTATGCTACTATGCCCAAATCATATACAATATATGCATGCACAATGTGATAGATAATCAACTAACATGCCACTATGTCCAAGAAGTAATGTTATTTACTTGTTCATCAATTCTCTTGACTTACCCAATCCTTGGCCAACCGTGAGGTTCGCCCACGACTCACATGCATCTCGTAAGGTAAGGAGACTCAACTCGCTCAGCAAATCCGAGACCGTTTGCGGGAGCCTATAAGGCTATCCCTGGGACCCCATAAGGCTATCCCTCGTGTGACAAACTTCAGAGCGCACGCTTGTGTGGAGCGACCACCACAAGCTCAAACAGACAGTGAGTATGATCCAATCCTCTCAACTCGAGGATACCCTATCCACTAGGGCTAACAGTCACTCGGAAATCCACCTATCCCAATATCCATATGCAAGTGTTTAACTACACTAGGTTCTTGTTCAATGACTCATCTCTAGGGAATCCGCCTATCCCTAAGTTCACATGTCAAGTGTCACTTTGCACTAAGTTTTATGCCACTCGTTCTGTTGTCATTGTTATTTATATGCCACTCGTTATGTCTTTATCAACCATCGAGTCCATCTCTTATCTTAGCACCATAGGATTCAATGTCTCGACCCAATCCTCATCTATCCGCTATATCAAGTACTCAACTCACACTATGATATTATCTAGGAAAGCATAAGGAAATGAAAATGCACATTTATCTTACAAGGCATACATGAAGAGATGCAAGATTACAATGCACTAAGATATAAAGAGAAGCCCGGTTGCTTCGGGATGACACCACCCACCTTCTGGCGTTGTCACGACTTTAGGAATGCGATTCGGCGATTTCACGACATTGTCTCGGCCTCCCAGGCGAAAACGAAGCTCGGAAGGTTCCTACTGCTAATAACTTTGCACCTCCTCGACGAATCGTCGAACCGTCTTCGCCAACGCGTTCAAACACCTAGCAATTAGGTTTATACTTGATCAATTTAGATCAAACCCTACTACAAGGCAAAACCCCATTTTGGAGCCCTAACTTGCAATCATGCAAGAATCAAACTCTAAACCTCCAAACTCATGCATAAAGCATCTCTTTAGCATGCTAGAGTTCCATTTAAACCATTCTAGAGCTTAAAGATCTAAACCCTAGAAATCTACCATGGTTGAGCTTCAAGCTTACCTCCAAAAGCTAGCTCCAATGGTGAAGAGAAAGAAGAAGATGACAAAGATCCTTCTCCTAGCTTGCTCCTCCACCAAAATCCACTCCTTCTTCACCTTCTAGAGAGAGAAAGAGAGTTTAGAAGGAGAAAGGGGAGTTTTAGGTTTACAAAGGAGAGAATGAGAGAAAAAGAGAGTTATCTTCCATCTATACCCCTTCATAAGTGCATAATTGCACAAAACACCCCTCACAATGCAACCATGACACAGCCCAGCCCTGGACATTTTCGAGCTACGGGGACCGGTCTCTCTAAGAGGGACCGGTCCCCGAGAGCACACTCTCGCAAGACAGCCCCATTCTCATCTTGCATACCTACGGGGACCGGTCTCTCTAAGAGGGACCGGTCCCCGAGAGTGACTCATTTACAGAAAAGGGCTCTTGCCCCTTTTCCACGCTGACGGGGACCGGTCTTTCCAACGAGGGACCGGTCCCCGAGAGCACACTCTCGCAGGACAGCCCCTCCTTGCTCAAATTGCATACCTACGGGGACCGGTCTCTCTAAGAGGGACCGGTCCCCGAGAGCACACTCTCGCAAGACAGCCCCATTCTCATCTTGCATACCTACGGGAACCAGTCTCTCCCGCAAGGGACTAGTTCCCGAGAGCAAGTTTTGTGCACAGAGTCTTCTGCCACATTTTCCAAGCTACGGGGACCGGTCTCTCCCACCAGGGATCGGTCCCCGAGAGCAAAAATCCTGCACTTTGTAGAATTTTCACAACTCACTCCCGGAGGCCTTCTCCAATGCACTTTTTGGGTTTCTGATGCCTTCGGCCTTTCCAAAGCGTACCCAATGACAATCAGTCGATTTTTAATCGAAGACCAACTCTCGCATTTCGAGAATTCACTTTCTTACAAAACCCAAAACCTAGCTTAGAAACCAAGAAATCTCACCTTTGGTTCAAGCCTTTCCCCCAACCCTTGCACAATAACAAGCAACACTTTCTACTTGTTCTTCTTCTCCACCTAGACCCCTCCAAAAGCTCTCTTGCTCAAGCCCTAGAGAGAGAGAAGGAAAGAGGGAAGGAGTTTTAAAGAGAGAGAGGGAGATATTTTAGTGTGGGAGTGAGAGAAAATGAGCTCTCACCCAAGCCCGAGCCCATATAACCACTCACTTTGCCATAATAGCACTTAAGCCCCTCTAATTTCCATATTTCACAACCGCCTTCACTGGGCATTTTTCGCATGCGGGGACCGGTCTCTCCACCAGGGACCGGTCTCTCCCCACAGGGACTGGTCCCCGAGAGCAAAACTCTCAAGACTCAGCTGCTGGGGCAATTTTCGCTTACGGGGACCGGTCTCTCCCCGCAGGGACCGGTCCCCGAGAGCACAGCTCTTAGGACTTAGCTGATTTTTTCCTCTTCTCACTGGCTGCTCGTACGGGGACCGGTCTCTCCCCGCAGGGACCGGTCCTTGAGAGCACACCTCTCAGGACTTAGCCAATTTTCTACATTTCTTGGCTGGCTACACGTACGGAGACCGGTCTTTCCTTCAGGGACGGACCCCGAGAGCCCAAAATCTGGGACTTAGTCAAATTTTCAGATTTTGCTCTCTTGGGTCTCTTTACCTTATACAATGGTTCCAAACCCTTTCCAACTCGTTCCACTCCATGCTCCGCTCATTTCGACGGAACTCGGCACAACTTACGAGGATGCGATTCGTCACAAAAGCCTTACAGAATCTCCAGCACTATGTTTATTGGCCTCACATACAAAATGATGTGGCGCAATTTTTGAAGGAATGCGTCCTGTACTGTACATCCAAACCCGCTAATCAAAAAGTGGGCCTCTATACTCTTCTTCCGGTGTCGACTCATCCTTGGAAAAGTATCTCCATGAACTTCTTAGCAGGCCTCCCGTGGACCTGACAGGGACACGACTACCTTTACGTGGTGGTTGGTCGATTATCCAAAATGATATTACCTGAGCCGTACAAGAAGACAATCACCAGCGGGAAAACTGCGTAACTGTTCTTCCAACATACTTGGACACATTTAGGGCTACCAACCTCGATTGTGTCTGACTGTGACAGCCGTTTTCTAAGCAACTTTTGGCGGTCTTTGTGGTCCATGATGGACACAAATTTACAACGGGGCACAGTTTTCCATCCTCAAACCGATGGTCAAACAAAAGTTGTCAACCGAACAGTTGTACATCTGCTGCAAGGATATAATGCTCAGTCCCAAGACTTAGGACAAGAACCTTTCATACCTGCATGCAGTTTGCCTTCAATTGAGTTATACACAATTCCAATGGCAAGACTTTTTTTTGAGGTGTGCTTGGGTTACTTACCGCCAAGCCCATTCGCCTTGGCATTCACGGTCGAGCAACCACATACCACCAAGGAAGAAAATGAAATGGCGAAGGCGTACAGTGCTTCTTGGAGAGTATTTAAAAAGTGCATAGCGGGATAGAGCGACAACTACAAAAATCTCAGCAGAAATATAAAGAACGATATGATCGACATAGAGTAAAAGGCAACTTCCGAGAGAGTGATCTCATCTGGCTCCATCTCAACAAAGAGCGCTTGAAAGGAAAGAGTAAGAAACTTAAACCCATTCATGATGGACCTTTCAAGATCCTATGCAGAATTGGTGAGAATGCTTATTAATTGGAGCTGCCCGCATACATGAAGATGTATTCGGTAGTCAATATCGAAAACCTAAAGTCTTTCGAGGCATCAATGCTGGATGATGAGCTCGGAGAAATACTGCCAACCGTGGAAGAATTTGTGGTAGAACGTGAAGAGCAGCTAGCTAAGGATACTATTCTGGAACGTAAGATCATAATGACATGCAAAGGTGAACGTGAACCCTTCCGTGTCGGACGGAAAGGTCAAAAGCCAACTGCAGCTAAGTGGTTCACAAGGGAAACTGGGGAAACTTAGTTTGCTTACTTGCAGTTCTAGATCCAGCAGATGTTGGTTCCTCTCAAAATTGGGCAACCATGATCCGGAACAATCAAATATTACGGATAAGTTTCAACCATTGCGGATAAGGTGCAGGCCGTTCCAACTACTTCGATGAGGATAACAATTGAGGTGGTTTCAGTGGATCAGAAGAAGGATCAAAACTGTTCAATCAAATTGAATAAAAATAGAACCAGTTTGGATAAGAATAAAAATATTTTTGAATAAATATTTTATTTTCATCTTCTTGTAGGTCTGAAGGCTATAAATAGGGACCCTACTGGCTCTTGTAAAGTCATAAATAGTGGTTCTACTGGCTCTTATAAATAGGGGCCCTACTGGCTCTTGTAAAATCACTCCAATTTAGAGAGAATAAATATACAAACTTTTACTCTTTAATCCAGTTTTGGATATCCATCGGGGTGCGACATTGCTTCCTCCTCTGACGGATCACCCAAAGTAAAATGTTTATTGAGAATGTGAAATTAGGGACATTACATTGCTCTTCGGAGTTGTGTCTATGTAGAAGAAACAATTGAAAATATACGGAGGCCCCAAAATTCAATTTAATTAACTGATTAAAATCACTCTAATTCGAAGATTAAAATTTTTAAGAAAAGAATAAAATTAAGGGTAAATTTCAATTTGTCCCTCTATGGTTCAAAAAGCTTTATTTAATTATCCTATGCTTTTATTTCTGTTTCACTATAGAGACCTATCATCCAACAATGTAGCAAAGTTATACTTTGTTAAAAACCACAGGACGATACAATATATATAGTCTTTTATTATCCTTAATCTACATTTTGCCGTTATATAGTTTTCAAAAAAAACATCACTTTACTATTCTGTTAGTGGAAGTTTCTTATAACGAAATAAAAACAAAATCGAGAAAAATTAAGTAAAACTTTGTCGAAGTTTTTTATAACGAAATAAAAATAAAATTGAGAAAAATTAAGTATTACTTTCTAGACCACAGAACGACAAGGTAAAAATACGATAAACAAAGAGGAGTAAATTAAAGTTTAACCTACAATAAAACAAAGAAGAGTAAACAAATGGTGTCCATTCAATTTTTGNTTTTTTTTTTTTTTTTTTTTATCTTTCTGGGTTATATATTATTACAAAGCGCCATTTGTACGTGGAGGTCATAGGAATATGGGGCCCAAGATTGGTTGAAACAAAGGAGCAGTAGATTTTGGGTAACGCTTAGTTTATTATTTGTCTTTAAATTTGTATGGAAATGTAATGAGGTATGAGAGAGATGATATTACTTCTAAGGAACGATATCTTAATCGAGCAGGGCTGCTGTGCTCCCGTGCTCCTGAGCCGTTTTCGATGATGAAATTTTCGAATCGACGATCGGCTCCGTTAGACTTGATCTAGCGCATTTGAAGTTTCTAGAAAATAATTTTTGCGATGATTTGATATCATTTACCTAGCGATCGAAAGGATTCAAAATTCATAATTTTTAATGGTTGATATTTGCCGTTTTCAAGTTTAATGGTGTAGAAGTATTCAAATCAGATGAAATTTTAATAGAAAATTCTTTATACTATCTACGACAAGATCAATATTTCTGATCGAAAATTTTAGTGCTATATCTCCACTTTTATAGGATTTTTATTTTCAGCTGTTAAAAATTATTGATTTTGAATCCTTTCGATTGCTAGGTAAATAATATCGAAAAATCGCAAAAATTATTTTCTAAAAACTTCAAATACGCTAGATCAAGTTTAACGAAGCCGATCGTCGATTCGGAAATTCCATCATCGAAAACGGCTCAGGAGCACGGAGGCCTCCGTGCTCCTGAGAGCACAGCAGCCCTGCTCTATATATAGGTGAGGATACTATGTATCGGAAGCACGGAGCTTCATGCTATCAAGCTCATTTTCGATTGTTGAGGCGTTCGAATCGTCGATCGGCTCTTCGTTACATGATCTAAGTTATTAGAAGTAACTAGAAATAATTTATGATTTTACGAATTCATTTGCCTTAGTGAACGAAGGGGCTCAAATCAACGGCTGAAAAAAAATCTTACAATTGAATAATAGACATTCAAATTTTAAATCAAAGTATTGATTCTTGTGTTATATTAGTATAAGAATTTTCTATCAAAATTTCACGTGATTGAGATATTTCTCTACCGTTAAATTTGGGCAAACGCGCTCATACGTTCATTGAAATTTGTTGATTTTGACGCCATTCGATCACTAGGAAATGATATCGCAAATAATAAACTTTATTTTCAGTAGGTATCAATACTCTAGATCAGTTTAACGGACACGCGATCGTATTCGAAATCGCCAAACAGCGAAAACGGCTGGAAGCAGGAGGCTGGTGCTTTCCGATAGGCATTAGTTAGCCTTCAGCTCCTTATCATATATATATATATATATATATATATATATATATATATATATGGTAGGTAAGATCCATCTATCAAAAAAAAGTCAACATATATATCCAAACACTTACTAGGATAAAATTTTAGTTATTTCACTACATAAAAAATTACAACAAGTGCGATCCTGGATATAATTTAGAATGATCATTAAATTAATTATAACATTGTAATTCTTAAATGGAAAATTTGCTTATCGTATCATATATTGATACTATATCTAAATATTTAGCTAAATTTGCAACTTACATAAGAAATTTAAATGTAAAAATTGATTTTTTATGAGATAAATTGTTTAGGTCATGTTATTGTATAGACTCCATGAGTGATTCAATTCGTTATCTGTCAATTGGACTTTATAAACTTTTACATCTGAATGAAAAATCATCTTCATATATTTAGGATCTATATATTTGGAGCAATCCTATATTTGTATAATGCATCCCAGAATTTTATGTGTAAGGGCTATTATATGTACACATATATGATGCATGTTAGGAACCTTAATTAATTATTTATGCAATCCATAATTTAAATTGAGGAGAAAAACAAAAAAAAATGGTGCCGCAACAAATTTATTAATGCTAGAAGTAGCATTCTCATTTCTAGGGCTTGAAATAATTAGAAAATTGAAATCCAAAAATTTTATTTGTACGAATTATTGTCAGCTGGCATGTATGATGTAAAGAACTTTGATTGATTATGCATTCAGTATCCAGTAAAAATTGTGTGGAAAAAATATCGGCACAGCAAATTTAATTTATTCTCAAAATTGTCATCCTCGTTTCTGGGCTATCTGTAGATCTAATTATTTTCCATTATTACTAGCCAAATACAATGGAGATAATTCAAGATTAAAATCCTCAAACTTTTTTGTTTCGGTTATCGTTAGAATATAAATTCCCAAACCAAACAAATACAAAAAATAATTATGTGTTACATTAAATAAAAGAAATAGATGGGTGCACGACTAGCTAGGGAACAAATTTTTAGGGGAGTTGACTTAATATGACTATTAGTAAACCGCATACTCATCAACAGCTACTTGAGCGTACGTGTTTTAAATCCAGGTAAACCAACACACTCATCAACAGCTATTTGTGTGTGTGTGTGTGTGTGTGTTTTGAATCAATCCATTTGGTATATATATCCAAATTCCGTGCTTGTTGTGACCTTAACATCGCGATGTGGTCTCTACTAATGTCTAATATATAACAAAGTCTATGGGCTTTCTCTCTAAGATTATTTCTCCTCTAATTAATAAGTGATTACGGATTTGAATGTTTATTATTGTTATTATGCCTTAAACATTGAGTTTATTATTAGTTGGTATCTTTGTACATAGTAGAAGTTCCATTCCAATACAAGAATAAAAAAAAAAGGTGAATTATGATGTGTCATAGTTACCATCCAATATGATGTTGGAAGCGTGATTTTCTCTTATACTAATTGTTGGAATCGATATTTGTACTGATACCGATTATGTAATTTAAGATCTAAATTAAATAGAATAAAATAATATGAAAAAGAGATGTTGAAGAAGAAAGCTAGGCCTTTAGAAGGTACTTTTTGATTCTTTGGTACCTCGATCCTAGCTAGGGCTTTAGTTTCACCTAATTGGCATCTGATGCATTGTGATCTTTCGATGACTTTGCCATTTTGCGAGCATCCATGTTGGAGGTTCAAGCTAGGCTAGAATGGAAGTTATCGCTCAAAGGGTGCAGCAATAACTCTAGCTAGGTGACCAAGGATACATATAATGACCATTCAATAGAGGATGGCCGGAAGGCTTGCGGAGCTTATGACCCCGGGGAGGCAAGACCCTCCGGTTAATGCCATCATTCTATCAACAAAAACGCAAACATCCACGGTAATATTAATCCTCTCTTTGTGCAACCCTATAGCAGCAGCCCCCAGTCGAGCCATGATCGAAGGACATAAACAAGTTCATGTTTATGGATTGCCGGGACAAAGGTTTCAGCTATGCACCAAATAACCAGAAGCCCAACGCATTTTGCAGGAACATGCTAGTTGGAGCCAAATTTTTTGATTAAACAGGGGTATACGCTATTTGAACAAATACAGGACAAGGACGAAGGGAAACAGGGAGAGCCAAGGAAGGCGAACAAAATAGAGAAGCAAGCAAAGGCGCCAAAGGCGGCAAAGGCGAACAAAAAGACAAGCAAACAACGTTCACAATCAAAACCAGAAAAAAAGTGGAAACTCCTAGCCGCTGTCTGCGTCCCCGAGTGCAGCTTTCCACAATCGCACTGTGCAAAGAATGCTTTGGCTGAGGAAGTAAGGCTGCTTGAGTTGATCGTCGAATAATCTATTATTTCGCTCATTCCATAATTCCAGTTGGGTCCAAATTGGACTTGAGCAGGAGGATCATGGAGGTTCTCCAGAATTAGTTTGGATTTAACAATAGGTTGTATGAGTGGCCGATGCATAGATCACCTTAAGCTCTGGAGATTGATAGGGAACATCCATACCTAAGTGGGTATCGGCTCCCCGAATTTGAAAGCTGGTCTTGAAGCCCTTTTCTTAGTTGTGCCTGTTTTATCTATCACTCACCGGCAATGATTTTACTTGATATTGTTCCTTGGCATCCGGATTGGTTGCCACTTGCAAGCAGCTTAACGAAAAGTTCTGTTGGCATTCGGTTAAATCGAATCAGGTGCGTCCATGATTGGGCTCAATCCCACAGTTATTATGTTCTCTAATTAGCTTAGGATTAATCTCGCTTTTAAATTGGAAAGCCAATTAGAGATAAATTCTAATCATATTACGATAACAATTAATAACCAATTTGGCCTTTATCTCTTACGCACCTATTAGGATTTTGGAACTCCTTATAAATATACGGGCGATCTCATATAAAATAATAAGAAAGAGAACCCTAAGAGAAAAAGATAGAAACCATATCCTCTATTAACCTATTATTCTAGAGGGTCTTGAACGGCAGATTGGAGATCGTGCTCGTTTGTAGTTCGATCCATCACGAGTTTAGAGCTATAGGAGATTTTCGAGGACGATCCGAGGACACATGAGTTAACCTCTACAATCCGGACTCTTCGCGTTTTAATGCAAGTTGCTTCCGCTAAAAGGTACGAACAAATACTTCCGCTGTATTCTATAAGTTCCATGAGCAATTATATCAGAAGTAGCCTAAAGAATCACTAGCGGACTTGGTGGCTATTTGCTAGCAACCAAATGATCGAGTCCGCCGAGGAGTTTTTACCTCGCTTCAAGGCTGTCAAAAATCGTTACTTTCTTTAGGTTTCTTGGCAAGAGTAAACGAGACTGGCCTTCGTGGATTTACTACTCTTCAAGATTCGTGATCATCTCGAGAGGCAAGAATTTACGAATCTTTTTTAGTTGCGCCAGAGGGCAGCTTTAGTATGAGCAACACTTAATGGAAAAGTGGCCCGAGCAAGACATGCCCCTTTTCGGCTTTGAAGATTACATATGTCACGCCCCGGGGTCCCTTTTAGGTTAAAACACAGCGGAAATTTTTTTTTTTTTTTTGAAAACCTGACCCCAGGGTATGCCAGATCCGCCACAAATACAGAAAATCCACAGTTCACACGAACAGAGTCTCCCCTGTATTTGCACGGCGTCGCACAAGTACAAGAGTATAACCAGGATACAACCACCACTAAATGAATATACAAGTCGCCATACATTCAATATCCGTACACCATTCACCACAGGTTCATAAACAGATATCTGAATATAAATCCACAACTATCAGTTGAAACGTTTCCTATCCGGAAACTTATTTTGAAATACTAAATCAAGAAAACCACGAGAAAACTCTTTTGAAAGCTGTTTCCCACACGGAAACCTTTTCTTTTTAAAACATACTACCACGAGGGGTAGAAAACCTTTCCATTTTATGAAAACCCATAATTCTTTATTCCAATCATAAACCAGCTGAAATCTCAATATTCAGTTGTATAAAAATACTGAACCATATAAACTGTCTAAGCTATATCAACAGAATAGTAAGGATAGAAACTAAACCGAATAACCTAGGTCGGAAGCTCTATCGACCACTTCGAACGTACCTCACGTCTCGTCCCAATACTCATCGTCTGCAATATCTGAAAAATGGTGGGAGGGGGGTGAGAACATGTAAACATGTCTCCCCTCCCAGTGGGTACCGCAAGCCGATGAAGACGAGGAGTACTCATCGGATCAAGAAGAGCTAAACAACAATACGGGTCAGTGGAAATACAGTAGCCACAATAATGAACGAAAGATATATATATATATATATATATATATATATATATATATATATATAAGAAAGTACAACTACTGCTACTGTAATGAACAACTGAAAGTATACATGCAACGAAACTATAGTAGCAAGACAATGTAACGAAAGAATTGAAGGTATACAAGCAACAATCGCTACTATAGCTATATGCGTCAACCGGATAAGAAGTCCAAATATACCCAATCTAAACCGCCGTGTCGGTCTAAGGACCTCAGGCAAAAGCCACTACCTGCTCACACCTGGCATGTAACCCTAGCACAAAGAGAACACCGCTGGGCTCACGGGTCGGATGTACGACCACTTTTCCGGAAAAGAACACCCTCTTGCGGGGGATCAACCCGCTGGTGTACATGAAATGCACTCGAGCTGTGGGGATCAATGCGGATATGATCAATAGCCAACCGTCAACAACCAGCCGACAATCACCGCCCCTCGGGGCTAACCGACCAAAAGGTCATCCAACTGTAAGGAAGTACAAGAACAGACCACTCAGGTCACTTAGGATGGAACGACTCAACATCCTCTCAAAGGTATGGAAATACTGCTCGATGGGTTAACTAAAGTATAGATGCAAGAATTAACCAATAAGTCCTGGAATATATCACTATAATCTGGAACTACCGTCAGTCACTAGCTGACAATCCTACCCCTGAGGGTACACTGACCTCACAGGTCATCAACGACAGAAGTCAAGGAACCGATACGAGATACAACGACCGACCAATCAGGTCATAAAAACAAATACAATGCACTGACCGACTAGGTCATAGACACGTCAAACGATGGATATGAGTAAACTATAATCATCCGTTGGCAACTAACCGACAATCCCACCCCTCAGGGTATACCGACCTCAGCGGTCATCGAACCACAGAAGTCAAGAAACCAACTGAATAGATCACAGTACTAGATACCGGAACCGACCAACTAGGTTAGAATATGAAAAACGAGAATCGACCAATCGAGTCATAGGTATCACATATCGATAAACTACTCTACTCCTACACGTGATACTGAGCATGGAATCATCTGAGTAGATTATAATGGAATAATAGAGGTGCAAAGCTCAACATATAGTATATGCATGGATAATAACAAAAGAGCAAGGGTAAGAAACCATCACCAAGCGTGCACCACTGTACCAACGTCGGATCGAAGTACCCACCTATAAGGATATTGCGTCTGTCTCCTAACTGCAAAAGAACGTCAACTGGACCTAAGGAAGGCCCACCGGGTTAGTGTCTAACCCACAACTAATAACCATAGTATCACAACTCCACAAACAATCCCACGGAGATCGGTTTCCCAAAACCAATTACTGTAACTCGCCGGAAGTCCCGAAAATCGCACCGGGACTCCGCCGGGATCCACGAACTGTCCCAGAACGCACCGACTCGTGCTACGAGTCACCCGCTGCCACTAAACACAAATGTTCGTGCGACATGGTAGCAAACACAAGATCTCGCCTCCAAACAATTATCGTCGGATAATTGTTCGACTCCGGGTTCCCGGAAATGTCAATTTTGACACCGGAACCCACCATCGCTCACCCGTCGTTTCTGAACCCTCGAAACGATGCGGGTGACCAGCCAACAAGGCTCAGCAACAAGACAATATCTCACGAGGCACCGTCGGAAGAATTCCGAACCGAAAACACGTTCCGTCGGCGGATTTCGCCGAAAAACACACCGGAAATCACTTTCCAATTTTCGCAAAGGTCTGGGGCGTTGGACAATCAGTTCAGAGGTCACCCACTGCTCACCCATGCTGCCAACAGCAGCCGCAACAACCCAGAATACATAAAAGCCCTCCCGATTACCCGAAATCGCATTATTTCATGCGATTTCGGCGCTTTTATGGTCCGTCTACACAAATCAGAAGTCAATCAGCCAAACCGAGACATCGGCTGACAGGCCTCGGCATGTTGGAGGCTGTGCTTACCTTTCGGAGCAATTTCGGCCACTGCGGCAAGAGCGCAAGCGACGCGAACTTCAGCGAAACGGCGTGCTGAAACTAAAAATGCTTCAAATTCACTCATCCGGGGGTCTTTGACCTTAAATGAGGTGAGCACTATGATCAGCACCGACCGACAATCACCGTGCTCACTTCCGGAGGCATCAGAACAACCTCAGGTCGCCGGAACATTGATCCCAAATCGAAACAATGCACAGAACAGCAAAAACATTGCTTACCGGCCAGGGCAGAGCTAGGGCTGGCCGGCGGCGGCCGGACGGCGGGCGCTCCGGCCGCGGATGAGCGCGGCGGGTCGATGGGGTCCAAGGCAGGTGCTGGCCAGCGGCGGGAGGCGGCCGGTGGCGCGGCGGCTGTGATCCATTCCGCCAAGCTGCTCTCGGGTTCAAGGGCGCCGGCGGCAAGGCGGTGGCCGGAGGAGGTCGAGGCGACGACGATCCAGCGCCGGAGGCCGAGGGGAAGGTGGTGCACCCCCCGGTGGGCGGCGGCGACGCTTGGAAGCCGAGCGGGCCCGACCTCGGCCCGCACGGGTCTGGGCGGCCGTAGGAGATCCCAGCGGCGGCCAGCGGCGCGCAGGGACGGCGGGGGACGCGCGCGCCGGGTTTCCGGAGATCGCCGGGGCCGACAGGAAGGCGGCGTGGCCGAAGGGAGGCGGTGGTCGCAGAGCTCGAGCTGGCTCGGTCTGGGCTGACCCGAGCTGGCCATAGTTCGCTCAGCCGGCTCCGGCGGCGCACGCCGACAGCGGCAACGCCCGACGACGGTTCAGGAGGTTGGTCTCGGCTCGGGGATGATGGAGCTCGACTTAGATGTTTCCCCCGAGCACGACAACCACAGGTACGGCAAGTCGGAGCTAGAGGAGAACCGAGAGGAGATCGGGGTGGCTTTTCCGGCGGCCGGAGCAGCTCGCCGGCGGTCGGGGCGTGCACACTGGTTGGGCAGGGTGGAGTTAAGGCGGCTAAGATGGGTTGGGGCAGCTGGGGATGCTGATTAGGGTTAGGGTTCGATGGCTGAACCCTTGGACACTATTTATACATGGTGTAAAATTGCGGAACACCCCTCTTAGTCCAGTAATATTTCAGCTAAGCCCCCGCCAGCATGTGCATTACGCTTATAAGTCCCTCAACGCTCGAAATCTCGCGAGACGGCGCATAAAATATTATGTCTTTTCGCGATTAATTGATTTTGCCAAATTGACCTCTCAGCGGACTTTCATGATTCCCGAAGATCCGTCCGACGGATTTCCGAACGGATTGCGCCAGCGCGTTCAGCACGACTGGTGCATCGAATCTAGCATCTTACTTTGTCCGATTTGGTCTCCGGTCAGCGATGAAACCTGCCCTCTCTATTTTCACCATATAACCACTTATTTTAATACGTGTAATTTCAATCAAACCCCTTTTTCTTGACAACCGTGCATCAGAACCCAATTCTGTCAGTGTCATTGGGTCCAGAATGGTTGAGCCATTCGAAATGAGCTATTGGAGTGCTATGATCGGACTCCAATATGAGTCGGAAGCCAACTCTACTCCGTGGCTTCACCAAAAAACTGGGTTACTATTCACTTTAAGTGAAAACTAATAATCGCGTAACTTCTCCATTCTAGATCATTTTCTCCTGAAACTTGACGAGTCCTTATGTAATTAAATTACATATATAAACATCGTCAACAGAGAGTTTAGTTGTACG
>NW_017890813.1:0-5000 GCF_001540865.1 Ananas comosus | reverse complement strand
GGGCATGACACTTTGGTCCTCAAAGTTTTATTTTTTGCAATTTTGTTTTATTTTTTGCAATTTTTTGATTCAAACATTTAGAATTGTTATAATCAAGTCCCACAATCTAATTTAGTTAAGTAAATATTGAGGCACCGCTAGTGAAAAAAGTAATGTGGTATCTTAATTATTGGCATATCATCAATCACAGTACTGCTACATTACTTTCATATTAGCAATATATTAATATTTAGTTAACTAAATTGGATTATAAGACATGATTGCTATAACTCTAAAAATTTGAGATATAAATTATAACAAATTAAAATTAACTCTCTTGCCTATTTCATGCATTTACTTAGCTAAAAATGTGTAGCAATTCGGCTTCGAACTCGAGATCTCAAATACCAATCATAAAGTCAATATTCAAATTCGCCAAATAGGGTCAGAGTGGATTTGGAATATTGACTAATTTTTAAATCCAACGTAACTCAAGTATAGTAATATTGGAGTTTATAAAATATATGTATTTGAGCTGTTATCGAGCCGAACATGAGAAAGCTGACCCCAGCTCGTGTTCGGCTCGTTTATTAAACGAGTTGACAATTTCAACTCGTCTTTAGCTCGTTTACTAAACAAGTGATTCGATCTCGAGCTCATTTTGAGCCGAACACGAGTTAGCTCACGAACGATGAGTTGGATTACCACCCCTAGCTAGTTCCTGCTAAGGGACTAATTTTCCAAATAATCTTAAAAAATATTATAATTCGCTTAAATGACCCTATTAAAAAAATATTTAGTGAAATAAGCTTCTTTTTACTAAGTCAGCGCGGGGTGGAACTTTCTTGTAAAAACAGTGAATCGTTCACCATCTTTAAGAAGATGGCGAATGATTCACCCTCTTCATAATTTTCTACTAAAGCAGTGAATTATTCACCAGCTACTTGGAAATAATTTGTTAGAATTTTTTTAGATTGTTAAGATTGTACTGATTTGTTGAGATTTTTATATGGTTGTTAGGATTCGATATGAAAAATAAAAAAAGAAAAATGAGGTTATCAGTATTGTTTTTGGATTATTAGAATTTTTATTTGATTGTTAGGATTATATGGATAGATTATTAAAGTTTTTTAGATTGTTAAGATTATGTGATTTGTTGAAAATATTTTTATGGTTGTTAGGAATATATCTGAAAATAAAGAAATAAACAATAAATCATTCATTTTAATTAATGATTTATTATTTGCTAAGAGAAAGATGGTGAATGATTGACTGCTTTTATAGATAATTTGAAATGCGTCTTTCATTGAAGCAGTAAATAATTTACCATCTTTAAAAGAAAACTAGTGAAGATACCTGCGCGTTGCGGCGAGTAGATATTGTTGAAGTAAAAATTTTCTTAAATTTTTCCTAAAAATCATATTAGGACAAAAGCATAATATAATTGCATCATTTGCATTCCAAACTATTACATAAAAACTACTTTGCAATAATTCCTATGCATATATATTTCAATTAAAAGAATATACATGATAAGCTATCAATTATACTGTCTAACAATACGTTGTAAGATTACAACCAACTTCTGGCTGAAAGGGAAAAAAATTTATGCCCAAGCGATGACTATCTTAACAACGTTAATAACACCTGATATTATCTAAAGATATATCCCGCTCTGTAACTGTGATGCTTCACTTTTTGATACCACAAACTATCCTGAAACTACACAAAAATAAATAAAAACAGAATTAATTTTAGCTCGTTGCTGTAATCCAGTAAAGAATATATGTAACCATAATCTAAAAGAACCATAATTTAGGAAAAATATTGTGTGTTCTATGAGCAACTAATTCCCTTTGCCAAATTAAATGTTTCTATTCCAAGAATATCAGTAGTCTTTAACTTTTATACTTTTTCAAGGGGATTCTAGAAACCTTCGTAGCCGGGTCTGGTGTTCTCATTAGTCGCCATGCTTTGTATACCAAAGCTTCTTCTAACATATTAACAGCATCTCCTTATCTATATTGTATTCGGTGTCTTGCTTCTGGCAACCCCATCTTATTCCTTTGGCGTAGGTTACTATAGAATCAATGAAATAGCTGGATTCACGGATTATAGCATAACCATCAGGATGTAGAATTCGATCCATCTCGATGAGCACATATTTCATCTCACATCTACCAAAATGCAATCCAGGATTGTTTCGTGTTACTATATTGCACATGCATAAATATGTGCCAAAGAAGCAATATATGATAGCAGGGTTCGCATAATTTACCTGTGACTTTCAAAGTGAACAAACCGTCAAAACTCAAGAGATCACACGTACATGGGTCCATTGAGAATGCCTCACCTCTAAGGATAGAAGATTACAGATAAATGACATACGCAACACAAAGGCCACAAATAAAATAATTTTAAAAAAAAGCAAAAGTAAAAGAGTTAGATATTAGTGTACAGTTGGCTCTATCTGTCTTTTTTTTATTTACCTCGGGTTCTATGCAATTGAAGACTAAGAGAGATAGAGTTTTATGTTTTTTGTTTTGTTAGTTTGCAAATTCACCTTCCAAAAGAGAAAAAAAAGAAGCAAAAAAGAACCCAAAAAAAAAAAAAAACTCTTTTGTTTTCAAATAAAAATTTACTAACAAATAATGGTGAAATATTCATATCATAATACTAACAAATAATTCGCATAACTTCTCTCCTCATGTGCCTCTTTAATGCATATATAGGCATGAAGTTTCAACTGGTGACAGAATTTGAAGAGATTAAAATTAGGTTCCAGTAACTCAAATCAATAATAGGTCCTCTTTGATGAGCTACAAAATTTAATGCAGTCATCTTACAATACATTCCATAAAAAAATAAACAAACACATAGTTAATAAGAAGGATAAATATCTTGCTACACATAGTTAATAAGAAGGATAAATATCTTGCCATCAAGAACCAAAAGATCACCATCAAACTGAGCGCTTTTAAATTTAGGATCAGCAAATCTTCTTTGTTCCCTAGATCTAGTAATGTAAGTTACAATTACCAATTAGTATAAACTTAGTTGCAAGTATAGATGATGAAAAACAAACAACAGAAAAAAGGATAAAAACAATACTATTTCAAGTACTTTTGGAATTATTCTATTATAAGGAAGCAATTCTTTTTGTTATTATTTTTTTTTCTGGAAAAAGTCTTAAAAAACTATTCTCTATTCAAGTATTCAATTGCTTAGTAAATTATATTAAAATAATATAAATAAAAAGATTACAAAAATTAAGTAAGAAATCAATGATGAAGACATCAGCAAACAAAAAAATATAACAATATAATCAAATCGCTGAAGAAGCTATCAAGAGAGAGAATATATGTACGGAACCAAAAAATAATAAAAATTTTTAAAATAATTGGGCAAACAAAGGCTAAGTTAATCATCAAAATTAATATTAGTTGGCGTGCCAAATACTTCCAAATTTCTTCTCTTCAATTGAAAATCAAACTGTTGTAAAGGATGAATGGCTGCAATGGTTGCCATGTAGACATCGATATTACTGTTACGGATTTTAAGTTGGCATATTTCGTGAAGTAAGTCGGAGTCTTGAAAGATTAAAGAAGAAGGGACAAAGATCGAAGACTCGAAGACTCAAAACATAGATCCACAATACTCGGTAAGTTTAAATACTATTGATGATGATTTATTAATATTTTCAAGTGTTTAGAAGACATTAGAATCGGTTTAAAATGATATCATTTCAAAACAGAGTTTTTCAAGGTTCAGGATCCGGACCCTGGGATCAAGGTTCGGACCCGAAAGGTCCTCTCTGCGTATGCAGCGAGGGTCCGGACCCTAGAGCTAAGGTTCGGACCCCGTAGATCGGATTTTCAAACACGCAGCGAGGGTCCGGACTCTCGGGTTAAGGTCCGGACCCCGTACGTTGTTTTTGCGGTTTCATAGGGAGGGTCCGGGCCCTGAAGTCAAGATCCGGGTCTTCACGATCCGGACCCTGCGTAAGGTTCGGACCCTGAGACCGTCGTTTGTTTCTAAAAATCAGTTTTTCAAATCCTAGTCTATCTCTAAGTCTTCTAAACCTATAAATAAGATGTAGGGGTGTTTCTAAAATATGGCTAAGCATAGAATATTTTTTTGAAACTCTAGAAACTTGTTGCGTGCTCTCTTTCTTTCTCCAATAACAAGTTTTTATCGGATCAATTCTTGAAACCCTAATTTCTCGTTCTTCATAGAGAATTGATCCAGCTATTGCTTAGAAACACCTTCTACGGTTCTTTAATGATTATCTAAGCAATAAATCATCGCCAATCGTATTGTTCTTGCTCAGGACGGAGTGCGCTTGTGGATTCGAGTGGGCGTCGTGGATTCAACATGATCAAGGCTTCGTGGATTCGAAGTGTGGACGTTTCGTGGATTCGGGACGTGGCGTTCGTGAAATCGGACGTGAGGGCGTGGACAACCCGTTGGTGTGCGCGAGATCCGAAGAAGATAAAGAGAGATTTGAGTCCGTGGATTCGGTAAATCACCTTATAATCTTTTATTCTTAGTGGATTGTTATCGCGTATTGGTCCCGTGGGTGTTTTTACTCCGAGTTGGAGTTTTTCCACGTAAATCTCGGTGTGCTTTTTATTTTTCGTTTTTATTTTTATTGCATCGAGATTTGTGGTTTTTGGCCGTTACACCTATTCACCTTCCTCTAGGTGTTGTTTGATACAATCTAGATAGATCCTTGGGTACCCCAAAACTTACAATTACTATGTCATCTAAACCTTCTACTATGAATTAAAAAAAACACACTTGAAGAGAAGAAAGGGATCTCATGAATCCTCGTTGGATGTTACTTCCTCAATCTATAAAGCCTATGACCCTTTATCGTTTCCTTGATTTGAATGCATAGTGATGATTCGATCTGTCATCATCGCCTATTACCCAAATTTTTTTCTAAATAGTTGTTCTTTGCATTTCTAGTATATTGAATAATAAAAAAAATCCTATAAGAATCACATAAAACAACCTCA